>NC_064641.1:898917047-899220077 GCF_023864345.2 Schistocerca serialis cubense
ATAAATGGCCTGGTAGATAGTGTCGGAAGTTCTATGCGGCTTTTCGCGGATAATGCTGTAGTATACAGAGAAGTTGCAGCATTAGAAAATTGTAGCGAAATGCAGGAAGATCTGCAGCGGATAGGCACTTGGTGCAGGGAGTGGCAACTGATCCTTATCATAGGCAAATGTATCGCGAATACGTAGAAAGAAGAATCCTTTATTGTATGATTGTATAATAGCAGAAGTAACACTGGTAGCAGTTACTTCTGTAAAATATCTGGGAGTATGCGTACGGAACGATTTGAAGTGGAACGATCATATAAAATTAATTGTTGGTAAGGCGGGTGCCAGGTTGAAATTCATTGGGAGAGTCCTTAGAAAATGTAGTTCATCAACAAAGGAGGATTTTGCAAAAACAGACATAATGTCTTATGGGATAACAGCAATCAGTGATTTTATAATGTTACTTTAAATCCGTCTTGATTGCAAACTTTTTTATTATTCATATGACCGGTTTCGGTTCATTCAGAACCATCTTCAGATCTGTAAAAATAATTATACTAATTTACTATTTCACGAAAGCAAATCTTTTTCATCCTATCTTATCAACATCAAATGTACCAGAACGTACCTGATATTTAAGTTACAGGAGTAACCCGTCCAATTCAGCAACTTTCACATGCTACGTCACATAAAATTGGTTGGCAGAGTGCACGTCATTTATATTAATTATGACACTATTACCGACAGGTGGCGTCTGGTACATTTGTTACATTCCATTTGCACATACTGTATTCAGTAGATCTTTTTTATATTAAAAATATTTAATTAAAATATGTAGATGTCAAAGCATATTCAGAAAACCTACGTGTACAGATCTAGTTATCAACGAGCGCTCTTGTCACCCACCGCGATACAAATGGGCATATTTTACTTCGATGGTATACATGCTACTAAGATTGCCACTAAGCCAACACGAAGTAAAAAAGGAGTTAAGTATTTTAAAACAAGTGGCCGTAGCGAACGGATATACGTGTAAGCAGGTGATGAATATTTATAGGAAGATAAAGAAGAGGCAAATGGAACAAACAGAAGGAAGGCAAGTAGCAGTTAAGAGGAACAACAAGAAAAAATATGTAGCTCTCACTTACAATGGAAGAATTGCAGACAAAATTGAAAGATGCTTTCGTAAATCCGACGTTAAAATAGGGTTCCGAACAAATAACACGTTAAAATTGAAGCTCCGGCATAGAATATGTAATAGTAGGAATAAATTTCAGGATTCAGGTGTATATAAAATCAAATGTAATGACTGCTGTAAACAATATATAGGGCAGACTGGTAGGAACTTTGAAACCAGATTCAGGGAGCACACCTACTCTCAAAACAAAACAGCTTTTGGGGCGCATATGGCTGCGACAAAGCACTCAGTCACGAATATTGAAAACAACTTAGACATCCTGCATAGAGCTCACAAGGGACGGTTCCTTAACATTTTACAAGGGATCGAAATATACACCCACAAAAATAAAGATCCGGATTTAATCCTCAACGAACAAAGCGAATTCAATCATAACACCTATTTTAGCATTTATGACGACCTACTAAGATGACAACTGTTGCGTATGGAGATCCAGGCCGAGGGATGAGAGATGGTGCGCGGTGGAGAAGCCGGAAGACGCGTGCAACGCCTGGCGTCGTTGACGGGGCCCTCCTGTGCGGCCCTCTTGCCCGCGGCGATGGACAGCAGACGACTGAGCGGACCGCGGCACAACACCAAAGTGGTGGGAACCACGGAAGCAGACCGTAGAAGAAAACAAGTTCACACCAGCACCATAGATATATAAATCACCCTATGCCTGTTAGATCGTATAAAAATGATAATTTTACTGTTTTTTAATCCTGACAAGTACAGATTTTAGCTTTGACATCTACATATTTTAATTAAATATTTTTAATATAAAAAAGATCTACTGAATACAGTATGTGCAAATGGAATGTAACAAATGTACCAGACGCCAACTGTCGGTAATAGTGTCATAATTAATATAAATGACGTGCACTCTGCCAACCAATTTTATGTGACGTAGCATGTGAAAGTTGCTGAATTGGACGGGTTACTCCTGTAACTTAAATATCAGGTACGTTCTGGTACATTTGATGTTGATAAGATAGGATGAAAAAGATTTGCTTTCGTGAAATAGTAAATTAGTATAATTATTTTTACAGATCTGAAGATGGTTCTGAATGAACCGAAACCGGTCATATGAATAATAAAAAAGTTTGCAATCAAGACGGATTTAAAGTAACATAACAAAGGAGGAGGCTTACAAAACACGCGTTCGACCTATACTTGAGTATTGCTCATCAGTATGAGATCCGTACCAGGTCGGATTGACAGAGGAGATAGAGAAGATCCAAAGAAGAGCGGCGCGTTTCGTCACAGGGTTATTTGGTAAGCGTGATAGCGTTACGGAAATGTTTAGCAAACTCAAGTGGCAGACTCTGCAAAAGAGGCGCTCTGCATCTCGGTGTAGCATGCTGTCCAGGATTCGAGAGGGTGCGTTTCTGGATGAGGTATCGAATATATTGCTTCCCCCTACTTATACCTCCCGGGGAGATTACGAATGTAAAATTAGAGAGATTCGATCGCGCGCGGAGGCTTTCCGGCAGTCGTTCTTCCCCGCGAACCATACGCGACTGGAACAGGAAAGGGACGTAAAGACAGTGGCACATAAAGTGCCCTCCGCCACACACCGTTGGGTGGCTTGCGGAGTATAAATGTAAATGTAGATGTAGATGTAGACACTGTGGCCTCATGCCGTGACTGCAGCTTGCTCCCCCAGTGCGGCCGCGACAACGTCACGTGAGCCTGTCCACTCACGTGACAGCGTCCATAAATACCGCAGCACTGCACCAGCGCGGCGCGTTTCGCTACTCGCTGAAGCCTTCGATCTGCACTGCTGATAGTTCAGTGATTGACCTTGCCTGTGTTTGCGTTGTCCGCTTCGTATCACTCCCTGGAGTGTTTGTACGTGCTTACAACGACTTTAGCTATGCTGCGGACTTTGCTTCTGGCAACATGATTCGCCCATTTCTTGCAGCAGTCTCTGCGTCATCGCTTGTGCGAGTGATCATACACCGTGTTCTGACCACACTGACAAGGGCACCGTACGGGCTTCCCCTCGCCGATTTGGTTTGTATTGACTGGAAGTAAAGGGCACGACTAGGAGTTCAACGCGTGGAAACGGGAAGAACAACTCTCAAACGTTTTCTAGAAAATCGAGTTCGAAAGTTTTAGACGTACTTATATACTTTTTTGGGCCGCTAATATTCAAGGACTCCACAGCCGTGCGAGTAAGCAGCTAGTTTTATAAACACCAGGTCTCGGGATCGAATCTCGCTGTCGGTAATTCTTTTTTACATTCCCACGTAATTCCAACAACAGGTTTATTACGACCGTGCAGATTATTAGTGCTTAATCATTTATTTATTATTTTCTTAGTCTTTATGCCGGGGAGAAAAAAAGAGAGTGAGAGGGAACAAGCTCTTTTTTTTGTTGAGGAAGATTATAAATGCAAAAAGTGCAGATGAGAATTTTCAATGAAATCACTACAGTGATTTTATTTATACTATTGTATCAACATGTTTGACAAGTAAACCTGAGGAGCACTGCACGAATCAAAATTATCCTGATGGTAGAAACATGGCAAACAATAATTATTGTGACGTGCAACACATGTAATGAAGGTCGAATTTTTTCATGTGCATCATTTTTTCAGTATGTCTATTGCTAAGCAAACTTGGTCTACATTCATAAACGGTCAATAGCAGCCACACAGTTTCGCGGTGTACCACGCTTGTGGAAACACATCACCGAATGTTGGTGCAAATAGCTCACACAAAAGGTAGTAACGGCCGCGAGATTAGACCCCGAGACCCGTGCTTATGAATCTAAGAGCTTACTAGATCGGTTCTTAAGTATTACCGGCTCTACAAAGTATGTAAGTGCCCCTGAAAATTAAAAACTCGATTTTATCGAAAACGATTGAGAGTTAAGTCTTTCTGTTTACATGTGTTGAAGTCTTAGTTGTATGCTAGACATCCTGTCAACATGAATCAGATCGCTGAAGCGAAGTTCATACGGTCCCTATGTGAGTAAGATTCGAAATTGTGTATTTTATCCGTTCAGGTTTTATTTATTTATGCTTTATTTCATTTTTCATGGATTGCATGAGCAGTACACAATAATAATATTAATAAGCAGAAGACGACAGCAATTCGAGGACAGCATTTAATAATAAAGAAAATTGTGAAATATTAGCTGACTGCTTGGAAAATTCTTTAAATTGTGAATGCTCTTCGTATTTGAACAAGAGTCCACCCAACGTCTTGACCCTCTTGTTACCACCACCAACAAGAAAGAAAATTGTTGAAGTAATTAAACTAGTTAGAACAAATAATGCAACTATAGAGAATTCAATAAATTTTGAATTTCGGCGCTATGCAATTAACATGTCTGTAAAGCATTTGGACAACAGGAAACTCTCCAACAATTATAGAGACAGATCGCTTGCTTGAGTCGCATATAAACTGTAAAGCTTTATTAACGAGAGGAAAGAAATAGATTCGGATATTGGAGAACATTAGTGGAGCGCCTCGAAAGGCAGTCAATTCACAGAGCTCAAATCTAAAATCATTAATGATCTATTTGAAAAAAAAAAGGTCTAATAATTTTGTAAATATTTCTGTTGGTTTAAAGACGCCGGCAATTCAACTGATTGGTCACCTTCATTTAAAATTATCAAGTAATTGAGTCTATATAATAAAACAGTCGATTTCATTAAGAAAGAATTACGAAGACATACTCTTAAGGTTAAATTCCGAGGTAAATGACACTAAAAAAAGGACTCACCACGAAGGCATTATCCGAATGGAACGGAAATCGCTTACAATTTCAGAAAAATTCGATCATTTGTCAATAGAAAGTGTTCACCAATTGAGCGCGTTGGTTCACCGGTGGACCTTATGCAATCAGTTTTTCGGCTTGGCATTGATTGACAGGGTTGTTGGATGTCCTCCTGAGGTATCGTGCCACGTTGGCGCGTTAGATCGTCAAAATGCTGTGCTTTTTGGGGAGATCTGCCCATAGTGCCACAAACTTTCTCAGTCGTGGAGGGATTCGGCGACCTTGCTGGCCAAGGTAGGGTTTGGCAATCATTCAAGAGATGCAGCAGAAACTCTCGCTTGTGCGGGTGGCCATTATCTTGCTGAAATGTAACCCCAGGATGGCATGCCTTGAAGGGCACAAGACAGCGAATAGAATATCGTCAAAATACAGCTGTGCTGTAAAGGCGTCGCGGATTACAACCAAAGGAGTCCTGTTACGAATTGAAGCGCCACCTCAGACCATCACTCCGGGTTGTCGGACTCTATGACTGGCAACAGTTGAGGTGATATCCCACCAGTGTCCACAGCGTATCCAGAAACGTCTTTGTTGGTCATTGGGGCTCTTCTAAGTGGAACTCATCGCTGAAGACAATTCTACTGTAGGCATTTAGATTGCAGGCCGAAGATATGTGTGGAGACGCACCGGATTGTGAAGGGATACCAACGTCACTTTCATCCGTCCCAAGGCCCAACAGCTGGGAGTTAATGGTCTGGAATGCTATTTCCCTTCATAGCAGGACCTCTTTTGTTGTCATCCGCTTCGACGTTGTAACACTGCGGTACGTCGACAATATTCTACTTTCCGTTTCGTTTCCCTTCATGGCAAGCAATCCTGGGCTTATATTTCAGCAATATAATGCCCACCCACAGACAGCGAAAATTTCTACTGCTTGTCTTCGTTCTTCCCAAACCCTACCTTGCCCAGCAAGCTGGCCGTATCTCTTTCCAGTTGACAACATTCTACATCTACATCCACGTGATTACTCTGCTATTCACAATTAAGTGCCTGGCAGAGGGTTCAATGAACCACCTTCATGCTGTCTCTCTACCTTTCCACTCTCGAATGACGCGCGGGAAAAACGAGCACTTAAATCTTTCGTTGCGAGCCCTGATTTCTCTTATTTTATCACGATGATCATTTCTCCCTATGTAGGTGGGTGCCAACAGAATGTTTCCGCAATCGGAGGAGAAAACTGGTGGTTGAAATTTCATGAGAAGATCCCTTCGCATCGAAAAACGCCTTTGTTTTAACGATTGGCACTCCAATTCACGTATCATGTCTTTTGCACTATCTCCCCTACTTCGCCATAATACAAAACGAGCCGGCCTCCTTTGAACTTTTTCAATATCATCCGTCAGTCCCACCTGAGACGGATCCCACATCGCACAGCAATACTCGAGAATAGGGCGGACAAGTGTAGTGTAAGCAGTCTCTTTAGTAGATCTGTTGCACTTTTTCAGTGTTCGGCCAATGAATCGCAGTCTTTGGTTTGCTCTACCCACAACATTATCTATATGATCGTTCCAACTTAGGTTATTTGTAATTGTAATCTCTAAGTATTTAGTTAAATTTACAGTCTTCAATTTTGTGTGTCTTATCGCGTAATCGAAATATAGCGGATTTCTTTTAGTACCCATGTGAATAACTTCACACTTTTCTTTATTCAGGGTAAACTGCCACTTTTCGCAACACAGAGATCTTATCTAAATCATTTTGTAATACATTTTGCTCATCTGATGACTTTCCAAGACGGTAAATGACAGCATCATCTGCAAATAATCTACGAGGGCTATTCAGATTGTCTCCTATGTCGTTAATACAGATCAGGAACAATAGAGGCCCTATAACTCTTCCTTGGGGAACGCCGGATATTACTTCTGTTTTACTCGATGACTTTCCGTCTATTACTACGAACTGTGGCCATCTGACAGGAAATAACGAATCCAGTCGCACAACTGAGGCGATATTCCATAGGCACACAGTTTGGTTAGAAGACGCTTGTGAGGAACGGTGTCGAAAGCCCTCTGAAAATCTAAAAATATAGAGGCAATTTGACATCCCCTGTCGATAGCACTCATTATTTCATGAGTATAAAGAAATAGTTGTGTTCCGAAAGAACGATATCTTCTGAATCCGTGCTGACTATGTGTTAATAAATTCTTTTCTTCGAGGTACTTCATAATGTTCGGATACAGTATATGTTCCAAAACTCTACTGCAAATCTACGTTGGTGATATCGGTCTGTTATTCAGCGGATTACTCCTATTTCCCTTTTTGGGTATTGGTTTGACTTGATCAACTTTCCAGTCTTTAGGTACGGATCTTTCTGTGAGCGATTGGTCAGTGAGCGATTAGTTGTATGTACTTGCTAAATATGGAGCTATTTTATCAGCATACTCTGAGAGGAACCTGACTGGTATACAATCTGGACTGGAGGCCTTGCCTTTTTTAAGTGATTTAAGCTGCTTTGCTACACCGAGGATATCTATTTCCTTGTTTCTCATCTTCGCAGTAGTTCTTGAATGGAATTCGGGAATATTTACTTCGTCTTGTTTGTTGAAGGAGTCTCGGAAAACCTTGTTTAATAGCTCTGTTTTGGTGGGGCTGTCATCAGTGACTTACCGTTATTATCGCGCAGTGAACGTATTGATTACATCTTGCCACTGGTGTGCTTTACATATGATCAGAATCTCTTTGGATTTTCTACCAGATTCCGAGACAGAGTTTCTCTGTGGAAATTATTAAAAGCATCTCGCATTGAAGCACGCGCTATATTTCGAACTTTTGAAAAACTTTGACAATCTTCGTGATTTTGCGTTGTTTTAAATTAGCGTGCTTTTTTCGTTACTTCTGCAACAGCGATCTGACCCGTTTTGTGTACCATCCCGGTATTTTGACAGTCTAACGCGCCAATTGGACAGAATTTGGCAAGATATCCCCCAGGAGGACGCCCAACGCCTCTGTGAATCAATACCAAGCCGAATAATTGATTGCCTCAGGGCCACAGTTGGATCAAGGCATTATTGGCTTGCTCAATTTCCGTCCTATTCGTATAATTCCTTTGTGGTTCGTCGTTTCCGTTATTCTCTTTATCTTAGAATGTATAAAAGAAATTGGGGATGAAAGAGGAGCCAGACAAGGAGATGATCTTTCATCATTTTCAACTTAGAGAAAAATCTAATCAGTGGAAGAATGGAATTAGAAAACAATATCGCCTGGTTTGAAACCGATTATCGCTGACAGATCGTGGCAATTATCTATTTCCCCTGTCGGTTAGGATCTGTTTATGACAACTGTTCTTACATCGTGATACATGACTACAATCGCTGCAGCGTTCCTCGTTGACACACTGTACGGTTCGTGTGATACACCAGCGAATCAGGAAACTTCGTTGACGGGCATGTCCGAGCACGACAGATCCGAAATGCCACTCTGTCATGACTGCATGTCGATCCATTTTATTGTACTGATAACTACACAACCGACTGCCACATGCAGAGTACTTCATTGGTGCGGCTTACGTCAGTGGTGGAGGGCCATGTGGCCGCGTGGTGCTGGACGTACACCGCCAACTGCAGCGTTCCAAACCGACCGGTGTGCACTTCAGGATCGTCACTGTTATTCTACCGTCTGAACTTACGTGATGAACATTGACGACAAGTAAAGTAGGGGACACCTGCTGAGGGGAAGAACATAAATTAGTGATCCAGATGACAATGTATTATACGGAGCAATAAGGACTACTTTGTTTTCAGTCTCCGACTGGTGGCGGTATGCAAACCGCAGCGACAGTAAAAAATGTTTAATTTGCAGCATTTAGCTACAGCCCTCCAGCTACGTCTCTACATAGTCGCCACTCCGACTTTGACATTTGTCGTAGCGCGGTACCAACTTTCCAATACCATCTTCATTGTAGGCAGCCCCCTGCGATTTCTGCCAATTTCCTAGGCTGGTCTGCAGCTTGTTGTCTGTGCCAAAATGCTGACCTCATAGCCAGCGGTTCATGTGAGCGAAGAGATTAATCAGAGGAAGCCAAGTCTGGGCTGTATGGTGGGCGATGAAATACTTCCTACTGAAAACACTTGTTGCACCTGCAACGCGCAGCAGAGCATCGTTCTGAAGAAGGAAATGCATGACAGTTAAGTTATGTGGGCGGCATGGAATCAGGCGGAACTCCTCAGCAGGCATTTCACACTTGCTGGAGACTCTATTGCATCTTTACGTGCTCACTGCGCGCTCAGAACTGAAAAGCACGGCGTGATGCGCTCGATGGGCATACTAGACACAGTGCCCAACACATTTACGCAAGGCTTCATCGCATTTATATTATGGTATTAATTTAGCGACTGATCGGCAGTTGAAAAATGAAATAGCCCTCATATTAAGGGAATAGGGCTATGATTTAAAGTGGCTCAAATGTTTAAAATTAAAAATCGCACGTAAATGAAAAGCAGCAGTATGTTGCTGTATGCTGTATGTTAACCGGGGACCTAGAAACGACGGAGAGGCTCCATTCCCGTCGCAGCCGCAGTGGTCCACAAACCCAGGACGACTACCGCAGTCCACTTCATCCCTCCGCCGCCCCACACCGAATCCAGGGTTATTGTGCGGTTCGGCCCCCGGTGGACCCCTCAGGGAACGTCTCACACCAGATGAGTGTAACCCCAATGTTCGCGTGTCAGAGTAATGGTGGTGTACGCGTACGTGGAGAACTTGTTTGCGCAGCAATCGGCGACATAGTGTAGCTGAGGCGGAATAAGGGGAACTAGCCTGCATTTGCCGAGGCAGATGGAAAACCACCTAAAAACCATCCACAGATTGGCCGGCTCACTGGACCTCGATACAAGACCCCAGGACGGATTCGTGCCGGGGACCAGATGCCCCTTCCCGCTCCGAAAAGCTGTTAGGCCGATCGGCTAACCGGGCGAGCTAAGCAGCAGTAACTAACATATACGTTTTTTTTTACATTTTCGTGTTCTTGGGATGAAGAATGACTCTGACCGTAGTGGAAACAGATTTCTAACATGAAGCCGGAATTATTAGGACTGAAAAGCTTGGCAGGTAAACTGCGGATATCTTTTCGTTGTCAGTTCGTTCTGAAATACTGAATATAATAATACATGTTATGAAAACAGTGACATGGTAGAGGGCTTATAAGGCTCGTGGTGACAGCTGTTAACCTCCCCATGTTTACTTGTATATAAGTTCTGTCCGGCAGCTAAACAGATTCCGATCCTTAACCAAATAGCTACCGGTAGTGTCCATTCAAATATGGGGTGGACGCTGTGTAAACTTACGATGGGTCACTCTATACAGAGTGTTTGCTGATATTATACGGACCGGGACCTGCAGTCTACTGTTTTTAGTATGCTTTCCCTCAGTACTCTTGAATGAATTCAAGAAAATCGAGAATCAGGATGGATCCATACGCATTTGAGCAGTTGATGCACAGCACTCCCGATCGCTTTAGTGTCGAACTTACGTGAGACTTCTTTACGTTGTTTTCCGTCTTTGTGCAGAGCTATTTAACTTCATACTACTGGGTACTTTATTTCTTTTCCTTTTACTGTGCTGAAAAAGGAACTGAACGAACTCACAAAGAAGATAGAGCATTCGATTATCTATATCACTAATCGGCTAAATCATCGCAAGAGGCAGTTACATGTTGCGTACCTAATGGCTTTTAAACACAGCAAAAATTCGATTTTCAGTATTTCATAAAGTTGACGACCGAATTTAAAATTTTTAAAAGCTGCCATAATCTATTTATTAAGAGATACAGTGAGGTGACAAAAGTCATGGGACAGCTGTATGTGTATATACAGATTGTGGTAGTTTCGCGTACGCAAGATATAAAAGGGCAATGAAATGGCAGAGTGGTCATTTGTACTGAGCTGATTCATGTGAAAAGGTTTCCGACGTGCTTATGGCCGCACACGGTAAATAACAGACTTTCAAATCGGAATGGTAGCTGCACCTAGACGCATAGGACATTCCATTTCGGAAATCGTTAGGCAATTCAGTATTTCGAGATCCACAGTGTGAAGATTGTGCCGAGAATACCATATCTCAGGTATTGCCACGGACAACGCACTGGGAGACGGCCTTCACTTAACGACTGAGAGCAGCAGCGTTTGAATAGAGTAATCAGTCGTAATAGACAAGCAACGCTGCGTGAAATAACCACAGAAATTAATGCTGGACGTGCGACGAAAGTATCTGTTAGGACAATGCGGCTGAATATGGCGCTAATGGGCTATGGCAGAGAACGACCGACGCGAGTGCTTTTGCTGAGAGCACGACACCGCCTGCAGCGCCTCTTCTAAGCTCGTGATCATATCGACTGGACTCAAGAAAACTGGAAAACCGGGGCCTGGTCAATGGAATGCAAATTTAATTTGATAAGAGCTGACGGTAGGGTTCACGTGTAGCGCAGTACCAAGTTGTCAACAAGGCACAGTGCAAGTTGATGGTGGCTCCATAACGGTGTGGGTTGTGTTTGTATGGAATGGACTGGGTCCTCTTGTCCAGCTGAATCAACTGAGACCATTTGCAGCCACTCACTGATTCTGTGTTCCCCCCCCCCCCCCCCCCCAAAAAAAAACAGTCGAATTTTTATGGATGAGAATGCACCACGTCGCTTGGCCACAATTGTTCGCGATTGGTTTGAAGAACATTCTGGACAGTCCTAGCGAATGAACTGACCACCCAGATCGCCCCACAATGAATCCCATTGAACATTTATGGGACGTAATCCAGAAGTCAGTTCGTGCACAAAATCCTGCACCGGCAACATTTTCGCTGTTATGGACACCTACAGAGGGAGCATGAGTTAATATTTCTGCAGGGGACTTCCAACATGGTTTTGGGAAGTATCTCATGACTTTTGTCACCTCATTGTGTAAGGACACAGTGAAAATTGAACATTCTAAGTCAACTACAGAAGTCAGAAGCTATATACACTATGATTTCATACAGCGTAACTCACAAAGCGCAAATTTTCGAGACAATATTAATCCGCTATTTGAAAATGATAGCACTTAGCTTCTTCCGACAAACGTTACAAATAATTTCAAACCTTTCCAAAATTTTGGAAATTTGTGGTAAGTTCCTATGGGATCAAACTTCTGAGATCATAGGTCCCTAGGCTCACACACTACTTAACCTAACTTAAACTAACTTACGCTAACGACAGCACACACACACACACACACCCACATGCTCGAGGGAGGACTCGAACATCCGACGGGGGTAGCCGCGCGAACCGTGGCAAGGCGCCTGAGACCGCACGGCTAGCTCTGACACTCTCCACAAAATAATGAAAGGAAAGAAGTCTATCGCTTACTGCATTTTCGTTGTTCATGCAGTAAAACTTCAGCATCAGTTGAAACGTTTTAACTTCATACTTATTTACTACAAACACTATTCACAAAAAGTTTTACGGGCGGTGTGCAAATACAGTATTGAAAGTACCACAATTGTAAGACACATAGTAGGGAAGATGTGTCATGACAAACACTGAGAAGCGTGAAAGGCGTATTTTGGAATATTTAAAGGGTCGGAAGGGGGAGGGGTTCATTACTGGTTGCAAAGGAGACGCAAGACTCGCTGTGACGAAACTTCAGTGACGCACACACATTGCGCAAGAACACTGCTTCTCGCACTTTTCAGCATTTCATTTGGCTTGGCTGCCGTCCACGAGAAAACAGCGTGCTTCAGCCTCGTCAGTGTGACCACCCGCTGAATTCACCGACCACTGCACAATTCAGGGTGTCTGAAAATGAGGCGCGAGATATGTGTAACAGATGGGGCAGTCATTAATTGGTTTCTAAGTCTTTCGGTTGAAGGTCAGTACTAACTGGTCCGTAACACGCAGGTCCTGCGAATCAGGGTCTGCATCTGTAACAAAAAGTTAGAGGCGAATTGTATTAACAAGACCTTGCAGAAGTCTCAGGAGTGATATTTGCGGTATACAGAAATGATCGCAGTGTTCATTACTGAATAGAAGGGCGCCTCTGTATTATCCAGTAAAGTTCTTTGGGCATGCCCTTCGAGTCATTATTGTGTCACATGTTTGTAAATTGCAAAGGGTGAGAATCAGTACGAAATGTGCTGTATTCATTATATCAGCCTTATCAAAGAGCACTGTTATGCACGTCGTGCGTGATTTGCTCGCTGTTAAATTACACTGAATTTGAAACTTCCTGACATATTAAATCTGAGCGCCGAACTCGAATGCATGTCTTTCGTCAACAGTGTTCCTAGATTGAACTATCCAACCACTACTCAGAAATGGTTTATGAAGTTTCAGGTTTGTTTCAGCTTCTCGCATACTTACGAAACCTCAAGGAAATTTTCCTGTATAACTTACTGGACTAACAAACGTGGAAGTGAGGATATCGGGGAGAAATGGCTACTGTATAGTGAATGGAGGTTCTTTACGACTCACGTTTTCTCTCTGGAACGAAGTGTAATCTGTACTGAAACTTCGTGGCAGATTACAACTGAGTGCCCATCAAGGACTTTAACATGGAACCTGCAGACAGAATTATTCTGGTCACATCCCTTTGTCGAACTTCGGGTGTGTTTCCGCTCTGTGAACATGACCAATTAAGAAGATCGCTTTCTTTTACTGCAGAATATCCTCTTACAATTTCTGTACTTCATATTTTTTCTCGTTCTGTTAGTATTTATGTCAGTTGTTACATGTAAGGGCAGTTTTGCAGTTTACAGAACCGATTATTTTTATTGATTGATAAAGTTTTTGAATTGATAACTTATTCAAGTACAACAACCTACGGTCACTACAGGAAACTACGTTATGTGTAAAACGATACCTTAACATACAAATATACGGTACCATGTCTGCAATACCACGATAGTAATGCAGGATTCATTTACTAACATCAGAGATGGTTTGTAACTACCACTTAAGGATTTCCTCAATTCAAATTCGATTCAAGATGGCAGTTCTCTGACCCCGAGAGGATATTGGAAACATTACAATTTCTCGTTTCGATAACTTTCCTACCGTTGCTTGGCAATCCTCGTTATGGTGGTCTCCGCTAACATATTTGAAAGGTAAAGTATTTTCTAGTAACCTAATTTATAGGGAAGATGTATTTAGAAATGTTGAATAAAATGATGTTCATATAATACGTAAACTTGTAGAGCATTTCTGTCTTAACTGTACCATTTCTTCTGGCCAGTTTTAAACGTTAGGAGACGCGACCGACGCAACAATTTCTGGTGAAGGCTGAACCTGATAAATCCAGAAGAGTGATCTAAGAGCAGCGTCGATATGCTGTACAGCTAATGTCTGGTTTGAACTGGAGCGAGCGCTAGCTTGGGCATCGCCGAAAGAGAAGTTTCTCTAGTGTAAACGGGAGACAGGCACGAGCGAATTGCATTCGGTCGTATTCTGTTCGCATTCTCTAGTGTTTCTGCTGGCGTCGGTCTTTTAGTGAAGCGTAGGCGCAAACAGTACAGACAGCTGTTACCCGCTATCTTGTCTATTTTTGTTGTTGCTGGCATGAGTTGCGGGAGCGATGGAGTGCTCAGGAGAGAGTGTAAAGTTGCTGACTGAAAAATGTAGACACCTTAGGTGTTTTAAGGGATGCAAGAGATACACAGCACAAATGCCAAAGGGAAAATAAAGTGATTGATAGAGCATTGCCGAGGCACTCAAATATAAAATAGGGGACGTGAGAAAGATGATAAATTCAAACGGTTCAAATGGCTCTGAGCACTATGGGACTTAACATCTAAGATCATCAGTCCCTTAGAACTTAGAACTACTTAACTAACTAACCTAAGGACATAACACACATCCATGCCCGAGGCAGGATTCGAACCTGCGATCGCAGCGGTCGCGCGGTTACAGACTGTAGCGCCTAGGACCGCTCGGCCACGATGATAAATTCATTAGATGGTTGCCTCACTGGGAAATAAAAAGGGAGAAGCACAATAAATTTCCTAGAAAGTAGATATTTGTGACTATGTACAGATCTGTTATACTGATTGAAATTAAAAATATGCGAAAGATCTATGATTGGTGTTGCTTACGTTCGTGGTAGCTGTAATTAGATGTCTGATGTGTCACTGTTACATCAAACATTTTTGATAATACTAAGAACTGTTTATCTGGAGTAGCGCTCTCTGTCCTCTTACGAACCTGTATAGCAGATCTGATCAAGTACCTATGTGACTAGCCATATGTAAGTGTATGTGACATTTCGCTAATCTACATTTATATCTACATAGATACAACACAAGCCACTGTACGGTGCTCGACGGACAGTACTCTGTACCATTACTTGTCATTTACCCTCCCGTTCCACTCAAAAAGAGTCTGTGGGGAAAACGACAGTCTGTATGCCTCTGTATTAGCCCTAATTTCTCGTATCTTATCTTCGTGATCCTTATGCGCGATATTTTATTGGCATTTCTTCAGTCATCAGTCTTCTGACTGCTTTGATGCGGCCCACCACGGTCTCCTGCGTCAACCTCCTCAATTCAGAGTAGCACTTGCAATCTACGTCCTCAGTCATTTCCTAGATGTGTTCCAGTCTCTTTTCCTCCATAGTT
Organism: Schistocerca serialis cubense; assembly: GCF_023864345.2. Taxonomy (NCBI): domain Eukaryota; kingdom Metazoa; phylum Arthropoda; class Insecta; order Orthoptera; family Acrididae; genus Schistocerca; species Schistocerca serialis. The sequence goes on from NC_064641.1 coordinate 898,932,568, forward strand.
TTTACCCTCTGCAGTTCTCTCTAGCACGATCAAAGTTATTCCGTGATGTTTTAACAGACGTCCTGACATCCTGTTCCCTCTTCTTGTCAGTCTTTTCCATTTATTCCTTACCTCTCTCGTTCTACGGAGAACCTCCCCGTTCATTATCTTATCACTCCACCTAAATTTCAACATTCCTCTGTAGCAACACACCTCAAATACTTCGATTCTCTTCTTTTCCGGTTTACCCCAGGCCGTGTTTTACTACCATACGATGCTGTGCTCCAAATGTACATTCTCAGAAATTTGTTCCTCAAATTAAGACCTATGTTTGATACTACTAAACTTGCCTAGGACAGGAATGTCCTTTTCGCCAGTGCTAGTCTGTTTTTTATGTTCTCCTTGCTCAGTCCGTCATGGGTTATTTCACTGCCTTGGTAGCAGAATTTCTTCACCAATGTTAAATTCCTCGCTGTTCTCATTTCTGCTAGTTCTCAGTAGTTTCGTCTTTCTGCCGTTTACTCTCAATCCTTATTCTGTACTCATTCAGCAGATTCTGTAATTCTTCTTCACTTTCACAGAGAATAACAATATCATCAGCGAGTCTTATCACTGATAGCTTTTCACCTTGAATTTTAATTCAACCCTTGAACTTATCTTTTATTTTCATCACTGCTTCTTCTATGTATAGACTGAACAGCAGGGCGAAAGACTACGTCCCTCCCTGACACCCTTTTTAATCCGAGCACTTTGTCCTTGGTCTTCCACTCTTACTGTTCCATCTTGGCTCTTGTACATGTTGTATGCTCCCGTCTTCCCCTGTAGCTTGCCACCGAGCGAGGTGGCGCAGTGGTTAGCACACTGGACTCGCATTCGGGAGGACGACGGTTCAATCCCGTCTCCAGCCATCCTGATTTAGGTTTTCCGTGATTTCCCTAAATCGCTTCAGGCAAATGCCGGGATGGTTCCTTTGAAAGGGCACGGCCGATTTCCTTCCCAATCCTTCCCTAACCCGAGCATGAGCTCCGTCTCTAATGACCTCGTTGTCGACGGGACGTTAAACACTAACCACCACCACCACCACTGTAGCTTGCCCCGATTTTTCGAAGGAATTCGTGCATCTTGCACCATTTGACGTTGTCGAACGCTTTTTCCAGGTCGACAAATCCTATGAACGTGTCTTCATTTTTGTTTAGTCTTGCTTCCAATACCAACCGCAACGTCAGAATTGCCTTCCAGGCGTCTTTACCTTTCCTGAAGCAAAACTGGTCTTCTAACGCATCCTCAATTTTCTTTTCCACTCTTCTGCAGATTATTCTTATCAGCAAGTTGGATGAATGAGCTGTTAAGCTGATTGTGCGATAATTCTCGCACTTTTGTGCTCTGTGTAGATGATGTTTCTGTGAAACTGTGGTGTTCAGTTGGCACCGCAAAGCAGCTCAGTCGTCTACAGTTGGTGGCTGGTTGATTTGGGGGAGGGGACCAAACAGTGAGGTCATCGGTTCCACCGGATTACGGAAGGGTGGTGACGACAGTCGGCCGTGCCCTTTCAAAGGAACCATCCCGGCATTTGCCTGAAGCGATTTAGGGAAATCACGGAAAACCGAAAGGAGGGTGGCCGGACGCGGGTTTAAGCCGTCTTCTTCCCGAATGCGAGTTGTCTACAGCGCCCGTTAAACACGGCGCTCTTCAGGAGTCGGTTAGAAATGACGCAAGAGTCGACCAATTTTGCACCATTTGCGCATTTCCATTATATTTTCTTGTTATGTTAATTTTCTTTGTGTCTTGCTGCGCATTTTTATATTTAATTGAGATACACACCTGGCTCATCCCCCCGATTGTAATCTCATTCCTTCGCTGTCCATTAGATGCTAGCTCGTAATACTATGTCAAGGAGATTTAACTATGAAACTCAGGTAATTAGGCACTTGGCACGTAATTGAGTTGCTAATAGGATCCACCCCGGCAGTTTTATCGCACTGCGAGAAGCTTTTATTGCTGAGTCACAGACGTTCATTTAATTAGTAGCTCTTCTAAATGAGCATGGACGCATTTGTTGTCCTGAACAAATTACGGTATTGAAAGCGAGACCATTGGATAGCAACGTTTGTGTATACGAAGATTCCATGCTGAGCTCTGATTACCAGTCAAGGAAAAACGCTTGCAATAGTGTCATCTGTATAAAGGACAGCTGTCCAAGTACACAGATACACTTTCATGTAGATTATGAAAAGATACATTTGTGTATAGATATATTTGTGTGTTTTTTGTAACGATTGGTTCAAATGGCTCTGAGTACTTTCGGACTTAACATCTGAGGTCATCAGTCCCCTAGAACTTTAGAACTACTTAAACCTAACTAACCTAAGGGCATCACACACATCCAAGCCCGAGGCAGAGTTCGAACCTGCGACCGTAACGGTCGCGCGGTTCAAGAATGAAGCGCCTAGAACCGCTCATCCACACCGGCCGGCCTATAATGAATGAGGTACCTTTTATACTAAGAACTTCATCGTTTTCAGTGATATACGATTACAAGAGGATTTTCGAAGTGACGGTGGTTGTTAGACAGAATAATATCCATTCATATGACAAGGAAAATTCAAACGAAGTTTTATCAGTATTGTGAATAACTGGCGATGACGTAGGTGCTACGGTCACTCTATAGAAAAGGTATGAGTCATTTATGAAACGTGTTGCTGAGATACGATGTCTTCTCCAAAATTTCTAAAATGTGTTGACAAAATTAGTAACTTCGTACGTGACTCACGTCCAACACTGTTACCTCCAAATTAGTCACCCTGGCAGTCAACGTTTCTGTTACGTTTCAAATGTACCCTTGAACTTCTCACTAGTGTGAGCCTTCAGCACCGCTATATTTGTGTTTCTTGAGGCTTCTTCTGCAGAACAGCTGTAGAAATGGTTTTTGGGCGAGACGTCGAACATCGTTGTGAAAGCCCTACAATATCTCATCGGCGCAACTGCCTGACATTTTCAGGTGCGACGAACACACTGCTGAGCTGCGACTGTAGCCAATTTACGTCAGTCTAAATAACGAAGAGGCACCTTCATGCCCGAGCGTTTCCTACTTAGACTGGCATAAACAGGTCCAGTCGCAACTCAGCAGTGTGTTCGTCGCACCTGAAGATGTCAGTCAGTTGGGCCGATGAGATACTGCAGGGATTTCAAAACGACATTTGGGTGACACGATCTTTTCACAAAACGAATGACTTTCAAATGCGATTTGTGAATGAGAAACCCGCTGCGTAATCTTTCCTTGTACACAAAGTGTGGTTGGCATTATCCATATCCACTTTGAGCGATTGCGATGAAATGCTTATCATTGGCATATTCAAGCTTGTTATAACCTTGACGTCAGTTTGACGTTAGTTGCATGCTGTATTCGCGGTATTCCAATTATAGCGGTCGTCAGTATACACAGGGTGTTAAAGAAAAAGTACTCCGTATTTTGAGAGGTGGTAGTATGAACCAAAAAAGAAAAAAAATTCAGTAAACATGGGTTCTAAAATGCATACCTTTAGAGCTATGTGCAGTTATTCAGTAGAAGAGATGTATTTTAGAGTAGTGAAGATGAACAAGTGCTCATAGTTCTTAAGGTACGCGTTTCAGAGCACATATTTGTTGGGAAATTTGTCTTGTTTTGATCCATACCACCAACTCCCAAAATACGCATAACTTTTTTTTAACGCTCCGGAAGGAAGGAAGATTGGGTTTAACGTCCCGTCAACATCGAGGTCATTAGAGACGGGGCACAAGCTCGGATTGTGTCAAGGACGGGGAGGAAAATCTGCCGAGCTCTTTTAAGGAAATCATAGCGGCAATTGCCTGGAACGATTTAGGGAAATCACAGAAAACCTAAATCTGGATGGCCGGACGCGGGTTTGAACCGTCGTCCTCCCGAATGCAAGTCCAGTGTTTTAACCACAGCACCGCCTCGCTCGTTTTAACGCTCTCTGTTTGGGTCTTAGGAAGTCATTTCTCAAAGTATTGTTCTGGGGTGTACATCCTTGTATGGATGTGAAACGTGGACAATAAACAGTGCGGCAGAAAGAGAAAAGAAGCTTGTGACATGTGGTGCTACATAAGAATGCCGAAGATTACATGGGTAGAGCCTGTGAGCAATGAGGTGAGACTCTTATAATCTGGCAGAAAAGAAGTTTATGGCACTGTCTGACTAAAGGAATGGATATATCCTGAGACATCAAGGAGTTGTCAGTTTGATAACGGAGGGAAGCGTTCAGATTAAAAATTGTAGGGGAGACCAACAGATAATTACAATCAGCAGCTTCAGATGGATCTACGTTGTAGTAATTATGCAGAGATGAAGCGGCTTGCACATTATAGCGAGGTGAGCTGCATCAAACCAGGTTACGGACTGAAAACCGGAAAAACAGAAAACTAACAAAAAGCATCATACCGTTCTTTTACAATACAAAGACTTCATATGCGTACTCACAGGAGAGGTCTATAAATACGCCACAACCTTCAGTAGTTCACGTGTCTGCCAACGGGAGGCGTGTTACGTAAACTGAACTCAGTCAGCCTACTTTCGAAATCCTCTATCTGGAAGATCACATTGCATATCTGGAGTCAGCTTGTCGTCCCAAACAGCAAGTGCGAGCACGCAGGTTTAATCTTTAGTAACGCTCATTTGAAAGCGTTGTGGTAACAATTATGAGTGGAGGGCGGCAGAAGATGAGTCTCCTTGAGGTGCAGAGAGAAACCTTTTATGCGATGTATGTATTACACTTCACGAGATGGACCTCGGTGACATTTAAGAAATGCTCAAAATAAACGATTAACTTGCACCACGAACACGCTGAAAAATGGCGCTCCAGTGTGATAACAAAGGTTTGCACCAATAAGGTCGAAGGCGAACTCTTTGCGCAGGACTTTCGGTTAGGTACTCTCTCTTAAAGAGTGCGTATCGAATCGTATTGGTTTAACGGGATGAGGACAACTGATGGAATGTCGTGGCATACAACCGAATGCAAAACAATCTGTCATGGAGTTTATCGTGAAACTGGCTATCCTTTGGAGGCGTAGGTGCAGATAGTGCGATAGTACGTTTCATAGACACGGAAAAAACAAACATCCAAGGGCTGAATTTGTCCAGTCGTTCCATATAGTATGAACTGCAATGTTACACACTTTTCTGGAGGAATTGTTTGCTCTAAAAGATTATAATTTTTGTACTCAGACCACGTATCAAGCAAAATCAACTACTCTTGAAGCACTATTGGCCAAAAGCAGTGTTCATACCATAATTGTAGTACGCCCATTCTTCCATTCTCGTTTGCTGTGCCGGCCGATGTGGCCGAGCGGTTAAAGGCGCTACAGTCTGGAACCGAACGACCGCTACGGGCGCAGGTTCGAATCCTGCCTCGGGCATGGATGTGTGTGATGTCCTTAGGTTAGTTAGGTTTAAGTAGTTCTAAGTTCCAGGGGACTTATGACCACAGCAGTTGAGTCCCATAGTGCTCAGAGCCTCGTTTGCTGTGACGTAAATATTCCCTGCTGCCCTTGCAAGATCACGCACAACAGAAGGAATCGCATGGTCCAGAGCACTTCCACTTTCTCGTAGCAAATAAATAACTTCTCAGCTAATCTGCCATCCAGATTAACAGTCGGCATAATTGCATACGAATATGTTAAAGGCATTGATTTCAGCTGATATTGAATCTACTCTCTTGGTATTTCTATTTTCCAGGGTTCCTTTCATATGCTTTTCCCGACTAATCGAAGCTGGAAACAATTCCTTAATGAACGACGCGATGAGTTTGTTTATCTCATCTACACAGTTTTGAGCCCATTCCGCAGTTTGCTGTGCGTCGTCAAATTGACGCTTTGTTTGAAATTTCGTTGTCTTACGTCTTCAGATTTTGTAGCACTGTTTTAAGTTATGCAAACCATCCACTGATTCCGCTGAAATCACTGTAATCTATGTCGTGCGCAGTTTGATGTGCATAACGCAGCAGGTCACTATTATGCACATCCTATAAACTGTATCGAGCGTCCTTGAAACGCGCAAAGACCGGTTTTTGTAACACGTGCGTCTTGTCCTCCTTTGAATGTCTGTAGTTTTTCCTGTGCGCAGCATGGTGATATTGCCTCGGACTTATTCAAAATCTGTTCATCGCTGTTTATTTACTCCGCTGCGGATGATATTCCGTGTCCTTAATTATGTTTAGTACCGGCTCCTTGGTCCACGATTGTTCTTTACTACGTTGCTCTGGAGACGGGAGGTGTGGCTATCTGTCCCACAAGGATGATGAGCTACATGATTTCTCACGTGTTTCAGTATCACTTTCACTTGTTAAGCACGCATCGTCGTCGTTGCACTCCTCATGTACGTTGTCCACACAGTCGGGCATATACGGTACTACTCATTCCACTGACCCATCTTGCAGAAACGCTAATATTTCAGCTGCCACTTCTTTCTCGTTCTGCGAAATTCCTTTGGTTTCTTTCTGATGAAGTGTCAACTTCGACAACTGCTGTTGTAGATATAATGCAATGTTTGCTTGGTTTATCGTTACCATTGCTCTGCTTTGTATCAACACCACTAGCACTGTGGCACTGTTGTGAGTTACTCGCCGACTAAGCAGTTGGACTACGCTCCCTGACCTCATGCTGCGTTCATCATTGCATACCTCCAGTCCCACCCTTTGTTGCCTTTAGCGGCCAGCATTGTGGTAGCATGGCAGACAGTATGTGGGACGTCGAATGCTGTAAATATCTTTGGCCTTTTGCGACCTCCATGACTTCGTTGTCAGATTTCATTTCCGCGAAAATAGAAAGGTTTTTATTCAGTACTTGCTAGTATATTTTCTTCGGGAATATGATGACTCTCTGTGATATCATTAAAGCATTCGGATATTTATGTACGTACTATGGGGAATAGGATTGGGGAGAAGAGAAGTTTGTGGCACAACTTGACCAGAAGAAGGGATCGGTTGGTAGGACATGTTCTGAGGCATCAAGGGATCACCAATTTAGTATTGGAGGGCAGCGTGGAGGGTAAAAATCGTAGAGGGAGACCAAGAGATGAATACGCTAAGGAGATTCAGAAGGATGTAGGTTGCAGTAGGTACTGGGAGATGAAAAAGCTTGCACAGGATAGAGTAGCATGGAGAGCTGCATCAAACCAGTCTCAGGACTGAAGACCACAACAACAACAACATGGTTCAAACTGAAGTGAAACGTCGAAGATAAGCAGTACAGACAAGAAGAGAATATCTGGTTCAGACTGTATACCAGTTAGGTTGCTTTCGGAGTATGCTGATGCATTAGCTCCATACTTAACAATCAAATGGCTCTGGGCACTATGGGACAACTTCTGACGTCATCAGTCCCTTAGGACATCACACACATCCATTCCCGATGCAGGATTCGAACCTGCGACCGCAGCGGTCGCGCGGTTCCAGACTGTAACTTAACAATAATATACAACCGTTCGCTCTACGAAAGATCCGTACCAAAAGACTGGAAATTGCACAGTTTACATCAATATTCAAGGAAGGCAGTAGGAATTATCCACTAAATTAGGGCCCATATCGTTAACGCCGATATCCAGCGGGATTTTGGAACATATATTGTGTTCGAACACTATGAATTACCTCGAAGAAAACGGTCTATTGACACACTGTCAACATGGGTTTAGAAAACATCGTTTAGGTGAAACACAACTAGCTCTTTATTCACATGAAGTGTTGAGTGCTATTGACAAAGGATTTCAAATCGATTCCGTATTTCTGCATTTCCGGAAGGCTTTTGACACTGTACCACATAAGTGGCTTGTAGTGAAATTGCGTGCTTATGGAATATCGTTTCAGTTATGTGACTGGATTCGTGATTTGCTGGCAGAGAGGTCACAATTGGTAGTAATTGATGGAAAGTCATCGAATAAAACAGAAGTGATTTGTGGCATTCCCCATGGTAGTGTTATGGGCCCTATGCTGTTCCTTATCTATATAAACGATTTGGGAGACAATCTGAGCAGCCGTCTTCGGTTGTTTGCAGATGACACTGTTGTTTAACGACTAATAAAATCATCAGAAGATAAAAATATCTGAATCGTGTGAAAAGTGGCAGTTGACCCTGAATAACGAAAAGTGTGAGGTCATACACATGAGTGCTAAAAGGAACTCATTAAACTTCGGTTACACGATAAATCAGTCTAATCTAAAAGCCGTAAATTCAACTAAATACCTAGGTATTACATTTACGAACAACTTAAATTGGAAGGAACACATAGAAAATGTTGCGGGGAAGGCTAACCAAAGACTGCGTTTTATCGGCAGGACACTTAGAAAATGTAACAGACCTACTACGCTTGTCCGTCCTCTTTTAGAATACTTCTGCGTGGTGTGCGATCCTTACCAGATAGGACTGACGGAGTACATTGAAAAAGTTCAAAGAAGGGCAGCACGTTTTGTATTATTGCGAAATGTGGGAGAGAGTGTCACAGAAATGATACAGGATTTGGGCTGGACATCATGAAAAGAAAGGCGTTTTTCGTTGCGGTGGAATCTTGTCACGAAATTCCGATCACCAACTTTCTCCTCCGAATGCAAAAATATTTTGCTGACCTACATAGGGAGGAACGATCACCACGACAAAATAAGGGAAATCACAGCTCGTACGGTAACATATAGGTGTTCATTTTTTCCGCGCGCTATATGAGATTGGAATAATAGAGAACTGTGAAGGTGGTTCGATGAACCCTCTGACAGGCACTTGAATGTGATCTGCAGAGTATCCATGTAGATGTAGCTGTAGGTGTAGATAGAAGTTTCTGAAATGTGGTGCTACCGCAGAACGCTGGAGATTAGCTGGGTGGATGGAGTAACTAATGACGCGGTACTGAATCAGGGGAGAAAAATGACGCAAGTTGAATAAAGGAAGGGATCAGTTAATGGATCACATCATGAAGCACACTGAAACGGATGTAGGTTGCAGTAGTTGCTTAGAGATGAAGAGGGCTGCATAGGGTAGACTAGCGAGGAGAACTGCGTCAAAACCATTTTCCGGAATGAAGACAACGACAACACTCTCAACAGAATGCTTCAAAAAGGAAGTAGAATTCTGAAATGAAAAAGGATGTATGGTAAGACATAAATTATGTTTACGTTCAGAGAAGTCCAACTTTAATTTTGTATCAACTCTGGATTCAAACGTTCTACTGATCGATACTTCACTTTGTGACATATTTTGAGTTACTGAGTTCATAGCCTCTCCTACGGCAAGTAACACTGCTGGAACGAATAAAATCGAATAATAATGATTTTGAAATACGGACTAGCGTCTATTCTGTCAGCCATCAATTTCATTTCTCTGTAAAACTTTGAATTTACGTACAATCTGTGTTTAAAGGTTAACGAGTCTGAAGCCGCTGAGGAAAAAATGACTCTGTAACAGACAATCCTGGACTGGAGATTGACGAGTGTCGTAAATCAAGTGAAAACCTAAACAATGTAACGGGTGTTTATAACTGAAGTGCAACTTTTCAGTGAGGTCCAGGGTCTGGTTTAATAAATCGTATGGCAGCGAACATTGGTCGGTATGCTAATGTGTTAATACAGAACCGATTTCGGCTGGAAAAACACTACTTCCAGTTTTGGTCACTAGTTGAAAATCAGGCGCTGTATGCTGTTCGTATGGCGGTATTAGATCCATGCTGTCATTTGACAAGCCATAACGTGCGTGAACAGTGTGGCTATCGTGAAGAGGGATAGTGCACTGTTAGTAAACTCTTTCATGTGAAAGGCTACAATTACAATGCTCCATTAAGAGAGAGCCGCTGACTATAAGGTCTGAGGAGAGGCCCTGGAAGGGGAAGGCATCATATTCTGGAGGAAGTTATTGACGAGGTTGCTGTTGCTGTAAATGGCCGTACAGTACTTGCCCCAGGTAGACCTAGTGCTCCCACAGCGTCACGAGAACTGTCCACGACACGAAAAGTTTTCCTGTCTGTTTTACACTGATACCACGTACAAGATCAAGACGGTGCAGCAGCTGAAATATTGTTGTACAATACGTGAGTCCAGCTGTGGAACAAAGCAGCTGTGTGGAAACCACTGTTTTCATGCAAGATGGGCAACAACTCACGCCGTTCGCCCAGTGAAAGATCTGCTTTGTGCAATCTTTCATGAACGTGTCATCTCCAGACGTTTTCCAGATGCATGGCCTGCAAGATTGCCTGATATGAATCTATGTGACTTTTGGCTCTGCAGATACAGAAAAGACCACGTCATCAGTGACACATTTGGTCTTCACCTGATCTTAGGGCCAGTATACAAAAACTAGTTGCTCATATTCAACCAGAACTGCTGCTAGCAAACAGTTGGTCACGTCGTTTTACGGATGCAGCATCTCGTCGACATCTCCCACGCTCAAATTGTGTGGCGCCAGTTAATAATGAAATCAAAATTATGCCTTTCTCACTTGTTTGACCTTTCCTCCCTATGTCACATACCTAACCTGTTACACATGGAAAGTTTCCATATGTCTTTATTGCATTCACAGCGCCAGATTTACACCTGGTAGCCAAAATTAGAACTATTTTTTTTTCAAACGTAAATCGGTTCCATGCTAATGAATTACAACATCTACCAAGTTTTGCTGTCATGTGATAATTATAGCCCACTCTGGACCCCAGTCGGCAGCTGCACCTTAATTAGAACCACCCGCTATGCTATGTGAATGAAAGTATCCGAACAACCGTATGTCATGCGAAATTGAACACTAGATTTCACGAGAACTTGAACCAACCAGTACGACGTGGTACCCCCCCCCCCCCCAAAAGAAAAAAAAAAAAAACGGAATAACATTGCCGTGTGTGAGGCTTGTGTAGTACGCATTTCTGCCACTAGGCGTGTATTGTGCAACTCTTTGCCAATTCAGTGCTGCCATTGTTGTCGACGTGGCGTGTTCTGTTCACCTGCAGTGACTGTTTTTGTTGCCACTGTTTTGATCCTGTTTCGTGGTTTCGTGTATTTTTTTTTTTTTTTTTTTTTGATGCCAAGTTAAAGCGAACAAAGTGCAACTGTGAAATTTTGTTATCCACACGGTAAAAATACTGCTGAAACTGTTTTAATGTTGAAAACAGCTTACCAAGATGGCACTATGGGAAAACTAAAGTGAGGGGTCATTTGCTCGATTTAAAAATGGCGACATGTCGGTTGATGAGAAACCTCGTTCTGGACGTTCATCAACTGCCCGAATCATTCAGATCTTGTTCCTCCAGGTTAGACCCTTCAATGAAACCTTTTATTTGAAAGTTTTCAGAAGATTGCGCAGCAGTGTTCATCAAAAAAGATCCTATTTCTGGCAGAAAGAAGACTCGTCCTTCCGCCGCGGCAAAGCACCTGCACACACAGTAATCTGCGGTAGACAGTTTTTGGCTAAAAAATGGCATGGTTCCGCTGCCCCATGCACCTTACTCGCCTGATCTCGCTCCTTGAGATTTTTTCTTATTTTCACACACGAAAAGGGGCATGAAAGAACACCGATTTGACAACACTGAAGAAGTCAAGAAAAAAACGAGGGAGGAGCTGTAGGCTATTTCTAAACATGACTAAGAAAATGTTTCGAACAGTGCAAGCACCGGTGCGACAAATGTATTAGTTGTAATGTAATGGAGTGTATTTTGAAGAGGATAAGGTTGATTGTAAACAATATCATCATCATCATCATCATTTAACACTGATTATGCCTTTCAGCGTTCAGTCTGGAGCATAGTTCCCCTTATAAAATTCTTCCATGATCCTCTATTCAGTGCTAACATTGGTGGCACTTCTGGTGTTAAGCCTAGTACTTCAAAATCATTCTTAACCGAATCCAGGTACCTTCTCCTTAGTCTACCCCGATTCCTCTTACCCTCTACTGCTGAACCCACGAGTCTCTTGGGTAACCTTGCTTTTCCCATGCGTGTAACATGACCCCACCATCTAAGCCTGTTCGCCCTGACTGCTACATCTATAGAGTTCATTCCCAGTTTTTCTTTGATTTCCTCATTGTGGACACCCTCCTGCCACTGTTCCCATCTACTAGTACCTGCAATCATCCTAGCTACTTTCATATCCGTAACCTCAACCTTATTGATAAGGTAACCTGAATCCACCCAGCTTTCGTTCCCATACAACAAAGCTGGTCGAAAGATTGAACGGTGCACAGATAACTTAGTCTTGGTACTGACTTCCTTCTTGCAGAAGAGAGTAGATCGTAGCTGAGCGCTCACTGCATTAGGTTTGCTACATCTCGCTTCCAGTTCTTCCACTATGTTGCGATGCTGTGAGAATATGCATCCTAAGTACTTAAAACCGTCCATCTGTTCTAACTTTGTTCCTCCTATTTGGCACTCAATCCGTTTATATCTCTTTCTCACTTACATTACTTTCGTTTTGGAGATGCTAATCTTCATACCATAATCCTTACATTTCTGATCTAGCTCTGAAATATTACTTTGCAAACTTTCAATCGAATCTGCCATCACAACTAAGTCATCCGCATATGCGAGACTGCTTATTTTGTGTTCACATATCTTAATCTCACCCAGCCAGCTTGTTTTCAACATATGATCCATAAATAATATGAACAACAGTGGAGACAGGTTGCAGCCTTGTCTTACCCCTGAAACTACTCTGAACCATGAACTCAATTTACCGTCAACTCTAACTGCTGCCTGACTATCTATGTAAAGACCTTTAATTGCTTGCAAAAGTTTGCCTCCTATTCCATAATCTCGTAGAACAGACAATAACTTCCTCCTAGGGACCCGGTCATATGCCTTTTCTAGATCTATAAAGCATAGATACAATTCCCTGTTTCACTCGTAACAACAGCTTTTAAAAAATAATTCCAGTTTGTTTTGGGTATCCGTTCATATAACAGGAGGTTGGGAATACTGTGATGCCAATAGAGCAAGTAGCAACAGCAGACTGGGTCAGTCAGGAGAGCTGACAGTCTTCTAAGGTACTCTAGGCACTGGACATCATTTGAGTGACAAATCCATCAGAGGCATTTCAACCCTTCTAAAAGCTGCGCATGTCAGCAGTTGGTGATGTGACTGTGAAGTGGAAACACGAGGGAACAACCACAGGTAAACCGAGATCTGACATACCTTGTACACTGACGGACAGGGAGCATGGAATATTGGGGAGGGTGATTGTAAAAAAAAACCCATGAATCTAGCTAGAAGAACAACAGTGCATAAGGAGTTAAAAAGAATAAGGTACAATTTACGAGCAACTCTTCACAACCAAACACTTCTGAAGCCATTGACAAGCGACGCTTGCGCTGCTGTAAAGAGCGACGCAACTGAACAGTCTCCAACTGGAAAAGAGTGTTTTTGAGTGATGAATCGTGTAAAAAAATGTTTCAAATGGCTCTGAGCACTATGGGACTTAACGTCTGAGGTCATCAGTCGCCTAGAACTTATAACTACTTAAACCTAACTAACCTAAGGACATCACACACATCCATGCCCGAGGCAAGATTCGAACCTTCGACCTTAGCGGTCTCGCGGTTCCAGAGTGTAGCGCCTAGAACCGCTTGGCCACTCCGGCCGGCAATCATGTAAACCTTGTGGCAGTCCTATGGAGAAATTTCGGTTTTTCGAAAGCCTGGAGAACGCTGTCTGCCATCATGTGAAGTGTCAGAAGTGAAGTACGGAAGAGGTGGTTTCGGCTCTTGAGGAAGTATGGGCTGCCATTTCCCCACAGACATTCAGAGAACTGTTTGAAAATTTCCTTGCAGTGTTCAAGCCGTCATAAAGGCGGTGGGTGGGACACACCATATTAATGTCTATTCATAGATGTGCGGATATTTTCGGTCAAACAGATTGTGTAACACATGTATCACTTACAGCGATATTTCCCAGATTAGAAGCTACTGTTTTGGCGTACGTTTCTTTCCCTTATTCCTCATAGAAACGCATACGTGAAGTTTCAATGAAATGATTGAAACATAGCGGAATGGAACAGCTCCCAGTGAAGGTCTGGATGATATGATCACTGTGGCTTTGAATAAAACGTCGTAGAATGTCCACATATTTCCACGTGAGGTGAGCGTACTCCTCCATTCCGCTGTCTTTTAATTACTTAACGGAAACTTCACAGTCGGCCGCGGTGGCCGAGCGGTTGTAGGCGCTTCAGTCTGGAACCGCGTGACTGGTACGGTCGCAGGTTCGAATCCTGCCTCGGGCATGGATGTGTGTTATGTCCTTAGGATAGTTAGGTTTAACTAGTTCTAAGTTCTAGGGGACTGATGACCACAACTGTTAAGTCCCATAGTGCTCAGAGCCATTTGAACCATTTTTTGTTAAGTCCCATGGTGCTCAGAGCCATCTGAATTTCAAACTTCACGTATCAGCTTCGGTGATGTTTAATGCCGTATTCTACAAAACAGTAACAAGGGTACGACGTCAAACGGGCCGACTTGGAGCAGGAGAGGCACCACAGGAATTTTAATTTCCGTCTATACTTTTACAAATAAATTCATAGAACTTTGTCAGCATGACCAGGAAGGATTAGGGACTCACATTTATAGCAGTGAACAGAAACACAGCAAAACAATTTCTTTTTACATGTGAAATTTCATCATTTTTTCGCTTACTATTGGCTGCATTTGTTGCTATAGATACATTTTTTTTCATAAGTAAGACAGATTCTTCGATGAATTTTGCACAGCATACAAACCATACGTACAGTTGAATGATTATAAGGAATCCGCCTCGATTGCAAATAGAAACCGGATGTTGACCTAGGTTTCGGCGCGGATAACCACGCCTTCTTCGGAACACACTAAAACTACAAACTGCCTAAAAAGGCATGGTCCAACATTAATACAGAACGCCAAAAATTAATGTTGGACCATGCCTCTTTAGGCAGTTTGTAGTTTTAGTGTGTTCCGAAGAAGGCATGGTTATCCGCGTCGAAACCTAGGTCAACATCCGGTTTCTATTTGCAGTCGAGGCGGATTCTTTATAATCATTAAATTATTCACGATTTCTGACGCGCTGCAATGTTATTAGTTCCCACATACTTACAGTTGTATGGAACTATAGAATTTTACAGAACTATTAAAAACTATGATAACTAACTATAAAATTTCAGTTTTTTTCTAAACATAAAGTTTAAAATGTAACAAGTCATTCATTTTTTCATAAATTAAATAAATTCTAAAGTTTCATACACCTGTAAGTATGGTGTGCAAAATTCATCGAAGAATCTCTCTTACTTACGAAGAAAAGGGTACCAGTAGCAACAAATGCAACCAATAGTAAGTGGAAAAATGATGAAATCTCACACGGGAAAAAAATTAGTTTGTTATGTTTGTGAACTTTCACTGCTATGAGTGTGAATCCTGAGTCCTTCCTGGTCATTCTGACAAAGCTTTGTGAATTTGTTTGTGAAAGTATAGGCAGTGGAAACTGAAATGTCCTGTGGTGCCTCTCCTGCTCCAAGTCGGCCCGTTTGACGTCCTACCCCCCTTAAGCAAATGTTTATCTTTTTGCCTAGAAATATTTCATTTATTAATCTCACGAACCTGTTGGATATGACAAGAAGTGTTTCTTTAGTGACCTGCATTTCTGTAGATTCCTTAACCCTCAAACTTTGATTGTACAAAAATACGGTTACACAGATAAGTGAGCTTGATCGGTGGTAGAAAAAAAAATTGTTAGATTTCACGGCTCGTCCCGGCGAAGGTTCGAGTCTTTCCTCGGGCATGGGTGTGTGTGTTTGTCCTTAGGATAATTTAGGTTAAGTAGTGTGTAAGCTTAGGGACTGGTGACCTTAGTAGTTAAGCCCCATACGATTTCACACACATTTGAACACTTTTTTTTGGTTACATTTCAACTGTTTGAGCTTGGGTGCTACGCGTTTCAATTAATTTGTGTGAATCCCAAAATTTCAATACGAAAACCTAATCACATATGAAAGTCATATAAGGTATTTTCTGGTGACGTCAGATGCCACGGATAGCGACCAAGATCTTGCAACCCTCGTATGTCGATCCACTGTCTAGAAATCACTTCGTTAAGATGGCACCTTTCTTCTATAGGTTAACGGAATGCGGCGCCGTCATACACAAGAATAGAATTGTGCCTCAATATTGGTGCGGCTGCGAAACTAGCTTTTTTTTTTATTTTTTTTCTGCACCGACATAATAAAGCCCGGTAATAATTTTCTTCAAAAAAGGGGAAAGGTCGACCTTGGACACAACTTTTTTTAAAATCTAGTTTTCATTGAGGTTGTGAAACAGTCTCCCTACTGTTTAATGGCAACACCAGAGAGGCTTTTAATTATGTGCTCGTTGTTAGATTAGTCACGCGCTACGTCCGTTAACGATATGTCTTTTACAGCAGTGTTAGAATCAAATGCATTGCGTGTGTGATAAATTGCTTTCGATACCAGATTATCTGTCTAATGAAGATGATTTTTGCCGCGGAACATGTGTTCTGCGGTCGCTCCAGCGCTTCATTTACATAGGTAAAAAGGTGCCAACAAACTCACGTCCAGTTTTTCTAGCAGCAGTGATTCTCCGAATCGCATTAAGCCGCCTCTTCAGTCATTTTCTCAGCACGTATCTGCGCCTGCATTAATAACTTCCTTTCCCGTCGAGGAATGCGTCCTTGGCTTATTTCGCTGGGGCAGATATCATCTGTCAGGTTGTCCTTTTTCGCTGCAGCGAAATATGAGTCCGCAACGCTTAAATTGGCGCTGGGACGGCTCTGTTGGAGAGTGCACGGCGGCTCGTAAAGGCCGCTCGCCTCCCACCTGTCAAAACAGGCCGCCCGCTGAGGCCCGCGTGTTCCTGTTCTGAAACAGCGTAAGTCGCCCTCTTGGCCGTCAGCTTGCATGCTTCATTAGCTGCGTGTCCAACTCCGTTTCTCTTGCAGGAAGTTTAGATTTCCGTTGGATTTAAGCAAGGAGTCTGGTAAGGCGTAGGTTACGAGGGGCGTTTAAAAAGTCCGTGCAAAGTCCGAAAGATGGCACCACCGGCGCGTATCGAGGCCTTGCTTAGTCAGTAGCATCTTTGCAAAGAACGCACACCAAGTTTCAGCCATATTGGTCTATTTCCTTGTGTTTGGCATGCGTGTGAATCAAGGAAGTCGAGTGGTGTTTAGTCAGTATCATCCTTGTAAAGAACGCACACCAAGTTTCAGCCATATTGGTCTATTTCTTGTGAATCAAGGCAGTCGAGTGATTGTCAAGAAATGGACGAAAAAGAATTTCGTGTGGTGATTAAACATTACTTTATGAAAGGCATAACGCCTCAGTAGACTAAAGAGAAGCTTGATAAACATTACACTGACCCTGCAACTTCGATTAGAACAGTTTATAAGTGGTTTCAAAATTTTCGGAGTGGCCAGCCTCTCCCCCACCCTAACCTACCTTGGCCTCACCATTGACCGTCACCTCACCTGGATCCCTCATCTCCATTCCGTCCAAGCCAAAGCTCACAACCGCCTCCAACCCCTCAAACTCCTCTCTGGCCGGACATGGGGGTTGCACACCTCTACCACCATCCTCCACACCTAAAAATCCTTCATCTGTCCCATCCTCTGTCCCACCTGGATATCCGCCCCTCCCCCACCCCCACATCCGCAAGCACCATGCACTCTGCCTCGCCTTCCATATACGCCTGCCGTCACCCACGCGGATCTTCTATGACCTCATTCCTTTCCCCCATCTGCTCCTATTTCTCAAACATATCCGCATACTCTACACCTCCAGCCGCCTTGATCCCCCTCACCCCCTGGTTGCTCCTCTCCTCTCCAATCTCCACCCCCTGCCATGCCTTTACTGTTGTCTCCCCTCTACCCTCCATCTATACACCCTTCATCTTCTTTTCCAAGGTGGCTTCCGTCGCCTCCCCCTCCTGGTTGATGCCCTTTCGCCCTCCATTTATCCCTCTTATTAACCCTGATCCTCACCCCCCGCCCTCTTTTCCTGTCCTGTCCCCGGGCTCCCTCTTCCCCCCCCCTTCCATCCTGTTTTCTCCCCACCTAACCTCTCCCTGCCTCCCCTCCCCCCCTGAGTCCTTTTGTACACCCCTCCACTGCCTTTCCCCACTCCCCGTTGCGTCTGCTCAGCACCTGCCGCCCTCTTATGGGTCCTCGTCCTCAATCGGCTCCTTTCTCCCCCTACCCCCCACTTCGTTTTTTCCTCTCCTTCCCCCCCCCCCCCCCCCTTTCCTTTCCCGTCATCCGTCCAGGTTCCTCCCATCTGCCCCCGGCTGTAGTATATCACGTTTGTGCCAATTTTTTTTAGTGCAGTGTTCAAGTGAGTGTTCAGTATTGTACATCTTTCCAAACGCAAATCATGCTGTCGCTGGGTGTCAATTTTATATCTCTTGCGAACAGAAATCAGACTGTCGCCATGTTCTTTTAATTGTATGTCTATTCTTTTACCTGCCTGCTTCATATGTATTTTATTAGCATCACCAACCCTTTGTTTTATGATTTAAGTTCCACGATTTTCCACCATTTTACCATTTAAGTCACCGATTTTATCGCCTGGTTTTATTACTTATTATCTTCATCTTTTTTAAACAAATTCTGTAGGCCGAAGAGCGGCATACTAAGCTGCTGCCAGCCCGCCCCCTTTGGGGGGAATCGAAACTCAAATAGGAGAAAAAAAAAGGAGTGGCCATATGGGCACAAGTGATGCTGAACGTTCTGGACGCCCTGTAGAGGTCACGACTCCAGAAATCATTGATAAAATCCATGATATGGTGATGGATGACAGAAGAGTTAAGGTGCATGAGATAGCTAGTGCTGTGGGCATCTCGAATGAATGGGTACATAATATCTTGCATAAATATTTGGACATGAGAAAGCTATCCGCAAGATGGGTTCCGCGATCGCTCACGCTTGACCAAAAACGGAATCGTGTGAAGTGTTGCAAGGATGGTTTGCACCTGTTCAGGAAGAATTAGCAGCACTTTAAGCGTCGTTTCGTCACTGTGGATGAAACATGAATACATTACTATACTCCTGAGACCAAAGAACAATCTAAACAATGGGTTACAAGAGAGAATCTGCACCAAAAAAGGCGAAGACCATTCCTTCTGTCGGAAAGGTAAGGGCGACTGTCTTTTGGGATTCACAAGGGATGATCCTCATCGACTATCTAGAAAAGGATAATACTATTACAGGTGCATATTATTCATCGTTATTGGACCGTTTGAAAACCGAGCTGCAAGATAAATGCCGGCGATTGGGCCTCAAAAAATGTCCTTTTCCATTACGACAATGCACCAGCACAAACCTCAGCAGTTGTGGTCGCAAAATTGATGGGTATAGAATTCCAGCTCGTTTCACATCCCCAGACTTGGCTCCTTCGGACTACTATTTGTTCCCAAATTTGAAGAAATGGCTTGTGGGACAAAGATTTTATTCAAACAAGGAGGTGATTGCAGCAACTAATAGCTATTTTGCAGACTTGAACAATTCCTATTATTCGGAAGGGATCAACAAATTAGAACAACGTTGGACGAAGTGTATAAGTCTAAAAGGAGACTATGTCCAAAAATAAAAAAGGTTTACCCCAAACACGTAGGTAGTTTTTATTTTTGCTCGGACTTTTCAAATGCTTCTCGTACATAACTGAATACGATGGCCGTTCAGTACATAATGCATTTTTTTTTTTCTGACACCACTTTGTTTTTATTCCGGTCTCTAGCACACCATATTATTTCCCTCTCTTTGGCTACAAAACCCTGTTTTTCAACATAATCTCCGTTCAATGCAACGGCTTTGTGCCACCCTACTTTGAGTGCCTGTATGCCCGCATGATACTACTCTACTGATCGACGTCGGGGGCAACGTCATACTGCATCAATAACCTGTCCATCATCCACGTAATACTTTCCTGCGGTGGGCGTCGTTCATTGGATCAAACTGATGGAAGCCAGAAGGTTCAAGATCCGGGCTGAAGGGTTGAGTGAAGTCTTATGAGCTCCTCCCTGCCGCACAGACTTCTCTGAGGTTTAAATGGCTCTGAGCACTATGCGACTTAACGTCTGAGGTCATCTGTCCCCTAGAACTTAGAACTACTTAAACCTAACTAAGGGCATCACACACATCCATGCCCGAGGCAGGATTCGAACCTGCGACCTAACGGTCGCGCGGTTCCAGACTGAAGCGCCTAGGACCGCTCGGCCACTCCGGCCGGCACTGCTCTGACGCCTGGCGTTGTCATGGAGACTTAGAAGATCGTTTTCATTTTTGTGGCGACGAACACGCTGAAGTCGTTTCTTCAAGTTCCTGAGGTAGCACAATACACTTACAAACTGACCGTGGCACAGTGAGGGAGGACATGAAACGGATTAACTCCTTTGGAGTCCCAGAAGATAGTCGCCGTGGCCTTATCGGCTGAGCATGCGGCTTTGAAGTTTTTCTTCGGAGCAGAGGTGGTGTGACGCCACTCCATCGACTGCCGTTTTGTTTCTGGTTCGAAGAGGTGAAGCGACGTGACACTGTTTGACACAAGATTGTCATGAAAGCTAGGCAATGCTTAAACAATGCCGCAGAGACGGGTTTTACTTGCGCTTTATAGTCTTCACTTAGGCGACGAGGAAGTCAGTGTGACGCACCTCCAAGTACCCCATCTGGTGAATGAGTGTCCATTTCAGCAGAGATTTGTTTCAATTATTCAAAAACAGTCTTAATCGCATTTATTATTACTATACCGCCAACCGATTTCAACCCGACGCAGGGGTCATCTCCTGGGCGTTTACACCATTGGTCGACTGCTAGTGGTGTTACTCCTGTCTAGTTTCCTGCCGTTATGTACACAGGAGTGACACCACTAGCAGTCGACCAATGGTGTAAACGCCCAGGAGATGACCCCTACGTCGGGTTGAAACCGGTTGGCGGTATAGTAATAATAAATGCGATTAAGACTGTTTTTGAATAATTGATTAATCATACTAATCGCAGCTTCCTCTCCACAACCATGTTGTCCAACAATCAGAGATTTGTTTGATTGTGAATGTCGATCACCTCGAGTGAGAGTGTCCGCACGTTCCAACACTGCAAGACTCATTGCTGTGTGCGACTGGCCGGCACGCGGCAGATCGGACAGGTTTGCGCGACCTTGCTGCGATGATGACAGACGGCTCGCCCACGATTCACTGTGCTTTTATTCACTTCCAGGTCTTTGTAGCGCCACCGAGTATCTGAGATGCGCTGGTTTTCCGACAGCTCTCTGCTTGGAACGCATCTCCGTTACAGACGTCCTTTTGAAGGCTACGTATGGCGCCGACTCCTCTCGGAGCTCCATGAAACTATAGGGGCTGACATGGGAATATTACACGATATCCCACTACAAGTTCTGAATTTTGTTAACCGGACCTGGGAGAGAAGAAAAGTTCGTTGCATTACTTATTGAACACTCCTCGTAATACACCTTTTATTGTAACTGACTTTAAACTGTATTTTGCACATAGATAAACGTAGTATATATATATATATATATATATATATATATATATATATATATATATATATATATATATATATATTCCAATTTTATATAAAATAATATACTTCTTTTGCCATCAATGTATTGAAATTTGTACGAGGGTAATCCCAAAAGTAAGGTCTCCTATTTTTTTTATAAGAACAGAGCTCTGTTTGTGTGGCAGTTGGTCACACTGTTATGAAGAGTGCTTCACGCGCTGTGTGTAAACATGCGCACGCCGCGCTCAGGCTCTCGGTTTTGGTTTGGCAGCCGTCGAGAATGGAGCTCCCGTTGGATGTTAGCGCCAAGTGTGAATTGCGGTGCAGTTATTCGCTTTTTGAACGCAAAGGGCACTGCGCCGATTGAAATACATCGCAAATTGACGGAAGTGTATGGTGAGTCGTGCATGGATGTCAAAAATGTTCGTAAGTGGTGTAGAGAGTTTGCAGCTGGTCGGACCGAAATTCACGACGAACAAAGGAGCGGGACACAGTCAGTTTCTTAGGAGACAGTGTTGAAGGTTGAGCAAAGCATGCGTGAAGATCGGCGGATCACCCTGGATGATCTCTGCACGTTGATTCCTGATGTTTCCCGAAGCACCGCTCACAGAATTTTAGCGGAAACATTGAACTCAAATTGCTCAAATGACTTCTGAGGTCATCAGCCCCCTAGAACTTAGAACTACTTAAACCTAACTAACCTAAGACAGCACACACATCCATGCCCGAGGCAGGATTCGAACCTGCGACCGTAGTGGTCGCGCAGTTCCAGACTGAAGTACCTAGAACCGCTCCGCCACTGCGGCCGGCTCAATACAACATTATATAGAACGTAGTATACCAACTACTCCTCCGAAGGTCTCGAGGCATACTTACTTTCGGAGATCCAAAAACAATCTGTTTGAATAATGCCAATGATTTCGTTCTTTCGCACTGACGCTCTTCCAGCATGTGTCGCAGCGGTCCGGTCTACAAAGGGTGGTTACTCAGGCTTTTGACAGGTGGCTACATCAATATGACTGGACTGTGTAGTTGGGCCTGCGCCAGGATTGTTCTCTGTCGTCAGATCTGGCGTAGTTCGCCACCTATCCTGCTTTACAGAGCGGGAGAGTCTCCGCTAAACGCTCTGTGATGAGGAGTGGTCGGCCGAAACCTCGACGTCTACTCGTGATTTCACAGTCCTTTAACCAAGATGCGTAGATCCTCACAACTGTAACACGTGAACGCCCGACTAGCTTCGGCGTTTCCGAGGCTCTCTTTCTCAGGCGCTGGGTCGTAACAAAACAATTTGCCCGTCATCATTGTCGCTTATGTCAGTAGATTTCGTCATTTGCGACCCGCAGCGTCACTAAATTTATTTCCCATTTCTCTCTGCTCCTCTCGTATATCTTCCTTAGTGTGTCTGCAACGCCGCCGCCGGCATACAGTCTTGCGAAGGACAATGGTCAAAATATTTTGTCCCGTCACTGAATGTACACCCATGCTCATAAATTAAGGATAATGCTGATACTTGGTGAAACGCTCTGGTGGGAGGTTTGCGGGTATAATCACCTCGGGGTATGAACATGCGGTGCGGACAATGTTCACAATGTTTTGTCCCGTCAGTGAATGTACACTCATGCTCATAAATTATGGATAATGCTGACACATGTTGAAACAACGCTCTGGTGGGAGGTTTGCGGGCTTAAATCACCTCGGGGTATGACCATGCGTTGCGTTTGACCTGCGGTCGTAGCACGGTAGCGCTAGCAGCAGTCCACATACGCAGAGCTGTGTTGGTGCATGTCAGAGTACTGTGCAGCGAGTAAGTGTGCAGACGTTTTCAGACGTGCTAATGGTGACTGTGTGTTGAAAATGGCTCAAAGGACACATATTGATGACGTTATGAGTGGTAGAATAGTAGGGCGACTGGAGGCTAATCAGATACAGCAGGTCGTAGCACGGGCCCTCCGTGTGCCACAAAGTGTGTACTCAAGATTATGGCAACGATTCCAGCAGACAGGAAACGTGTCCAGGAGCTACAGTACGGGACGTCCACAGTGTACAACACCACAAGAAGACCGATATCTCACCATCAGTGGCCGCAGACGGCCACGGAGTACTGCAGGTAGCCTTGCTCGGGACCTTACCGCAGCCACTGGAACAGTTGTCTTCAGACACGCAGTCTACAGACGATTGAACGGACATGGTTTATTCGCCCGGAGACCCGCAAGGTCCATTCCACTGACCCCTGGTCACAGGAGAGCCCGTAAAGCCCTGGTGTCAAGAACACAGTACCTGGTATTTGGAACAGTGGTCCCAGGTTATGTTCACGGACGAGTCCAGGTATAGTCTGAACAGTGATTATCGCCGGGTTATCATTTGGCGTGAACCAGGAACGAGATACCAACCCCTTAATGTCCTTGAAAGGGACCTGTATGGCGGTCACGGTTGGATGGTGGCCGGCCGGGGTAGCCGAGCGGTTCTAGGCGCTACAGTCTGGAATCACGCGACCGCTACGGTCGCAGGTTCGAATCCTGCCTCGGACATGGATGTGTGTGATGTCCTTAGGCTAGTTAGGTTAAGTATTTCTAAGTTCTAGGGGACGGATGACCTCAGAAGTCAAGTCCCATAGTGCTCAGAGCCATTTGAACCACTTTTTTTTTTTGGTTGTGTGGGGTGGGATTATGATTGGTGCACGTACACCCCTGCATGTCTTTGACAGAAGAACTGTAACAGTCGGGTGTGTCTGGACGTCATTTTTCACCAGTATGTCCGCCACTTAAGGGGTGCAGTGGGTCCCACCTTGCTCTGCTGGAAGATAACGCACGGCCCCAGTGAGCTATCATCGTGGAGGAGTACTGTGAAAGATACCAGGCGAATGGAATGGCCTGCCTGTTCTCCAGACTTAAACCCCATCGAGCACGTCTGGGATGCTCTCGGTCGACGTATCGCTGCACGTCTTCAAACCCCTACGACGCTTCAGGAGCTCCGACAGGCACTGGTGCAAGAGTGAGAGGTTATACCCCAGCAGCTGCTCGACAACCTAATCCAGAGTATGCCAACCCGTTGTGCGGCCTGTGTACGTGTGCATGGCGATCATATCCCATATTTAAGTCGGGGTACATACGCAGGAAACAGTGGCGTTTTGTAGCACATGTGTTTCGGGAGGGTTTTCTCAACTTAGTACCAATACCGTGGACTTACAGATCTGTGTCGTGTGTGTTCTCTGTGTGCCTGTGCTATTAGCGCCAGTTTTGTGTAGTGCCACGTTGTATGGCATCACATTCTGCAATTATCCTTAATTTATGGGCGTGAGTGTACAGGGTGGTCCATTGATAGTGACCGGGCCAAATATCTCACGAAATAAGCGTCAAACGAAAAAACTACAAAGAACGAAACTTGTATAGCTTGAAGGGGGAAACCAGATGGCGCATGGCCCGCTGGATGGCGCTGCCATAAGTCAAACGGATATTAACTGCGTTTTTTTTAAATAGGAAACCCATTTTTATTACGTATTCGTGTAGTACGTAAAGAAATATGAATGTTTTAGTTGGACCACTTTTTTCGCTTTGTGATAGATGGCGCTGTAATAATCACAAACATATGGCTCAGAATTTTAGACGAACAGTTGGTAAAAGGTAGGTTTTTTTAAATTAAAATGCAGAAGGTAGGTACGTTCGAACATTTTATCTCGGTTTTTCCAATGTGATACATGTACCTTTGTGAACTTATCATTTCTGAGACCGCATGCTGTTACAGCGTGATTACCTGTAAATACCACATTAATGCAATAAATGCTCAAAATGATGTCCGTCAACCTCAATGCATTTGGCAATACGTGTAACGACATTCCTCTCAACAGCGAGTAGTTCGCCTTCCGTAATGTTCGCACATGCACTGACAATGCGCTGACGCATGTTGTCAGGTATTGCCGGTGGATCACGATAGCAAATATCCTTAAACTTCCCCACAGAAAGAAATCCGGGGACGTCAGATCCGGAGAACGTGCGGGCCGCGGTATGGTACTTCGACGACCAATCCACCTGTCATGAAATACGCTATTCAATACCGCTTCAACCGCACGCGAGCTATGTGCCGGACATCCATCATGTTGAAGTACATCGCCATTCTGTCATGCAGTGAAACATCTTGTAGTAACATCGGTAGAACATTACGTAGGAAATCAGCATACATTGCACCATTTAGATTGCCATCGATAAAATGGGGGCAATTATCCTTCCTCCCATAATGCCGCACCGTACATTAACCCGCCAAGGTCGCTGATGTTCCCCTTGTCGCAGCCATCATAGATTTTCCGTTACCCAATAGTGCATATTAATGCCGGTTCACGTTACCGCTGCTGGTGAATGACGCTTCGTCGCTAAATAGAATGCGTGCAAAAAATCTGTCATCGTCCCGTAATTTTTCTCGTGCCCAGTGGCAGAACTGTACACGACGTTCAAAGTCGTCGCCATGCAATTCCTGGTGCATAGAAATATGATACGGGTGCGATCGATGTTGATGTAGCATTCTCAACACCGACGTTTTATAGATTCCCGATTCTCGTGCAATTTGTCTGCTACTGATGTGCCGCGACAGCAGCTAAAACACCTACTTGGGCATCATCATTTGTTGCAGGTCGTGGTTGACGTTTCGCATGTGGCTGAACACTTCCTGTTTCCTTAAATAACGTAACTATCCTGCGAACGGTCCGGACACTTGGATGATGTCGTCGAGGATACCGAGCAGCATACATAGCACACGCCCGTTGGGCATTTTGATCACAATATCCATACATCAACACGATATCGACCTTTTCCACAGTTGGTAAATCGTCCATTTTAACACGGGTAATGTATCACGAAGCAAATACCGTTCGCACTGGCGGAATGTTACGTGATACCATGTACTTATACGTTTGTGACTATTGCAGCGCGATCGATCACAAAGCGAAAAAAGTGATCCAACAAAAACATTCATATTTCTTTACGTACTACACGAATATGTAATAAAAATGGGGGTTACCATTTAAGAAAACGCAGTTGATATCCGTTTGACCTACGGCAGCGCCATCTAGCGGGCCAAATATAGCGCCATCTGGTTTGCCCCTTCAAGCTAGACAAGTTCGTCCTTCGTAGTTTTTTCGTTTGAGGCTTATTTCGTGAGATATTTGGCCCGGTCACGATCAATGGACCACCGTGTATTCTCCGTTCGCTCGGTGTAGACCACATCGCCGCTGGTGTGCGGCGCGGTGGCGGCGGCGGCTGCGGCGCGTTACGTCACAGACTGCCCTGGCAGGTGGACTTGCGGGCTGCAGGCCGGCGAAACGAAAGCGGAGAAAGCAGCCGCCCGGCACCGACTGGGAAGGCACCTCCCCTCTCCCTCAACGGTCTCCGCCACAATCGCAGAGAGGCTTCTTCCGGAGACGCGGTATGTGCCGCGCTGACGTCCGGGCTCGTCGACGATTCTTGAACTAGCGCTACAGTTTATGCACGTTTTTGAAGTGTCAGAGATTTAACGACTTTGACAAACGCGAAAACATAAGTTTTTGTTCCGAATCGCCGGTGTTGCTACAGCCGGAAAAACTTCTCTCTAGCTTCGCTGAGTTCCTCATCATGTGAAAAATCATCTTCTATTGTGTAAAACGTATTAGGCATACAACCAGGATTTACAGACTAAATTGTACCAGAGGTTGAAAATACCGCTACATTTTCGGCTCTTATACTCCCATCTTCAGGTATTATTAGTTCGTGCTGTGACCCCGAGCACCGCGGTAGACTAGTACAGGACGCCGTGTATTACCAACTAGCCCAGTGCACGGAGTACGCCCTTTACAACTGTAGCGGTAGTTTCAACCTCCGGCATAACGCTTAGCTGCGTATGTTCTTGTTTGTACACTAAATTATGTTCAGACGTGTTGCAGTAATCACTGATTTATGTTTTACCCTGGTCTCGAAAATACAAGATTTTTACAGAATGAATATTGAAACGATAATTAGGCCTAAAAAGCTTTCGTACAGAATCGGCAAAATAAAATATTTCATGCACCTTAAGACAGGGAAGAGCAGTTCAACGGAATGGAAGTGTCTTGAAAAGAGGATATAAGATGAACATCAACAAAAGCAAAGCGAGAATAATGGAATGTAGTCGAATGAAATTGGGTGATGCTGAGGGAATTACATTAGGATATGAGTAGTAGACTGGAACCGCAAGACCGCTACGGTCGCAGGTTCGAATCCTGCCTCGGGCATGGATGTTTGTGATGTCCTTAGGTTAGTTAGGTTTAACTAGTTCTAAGTTCTAGGGGACTAATGACCTCAGCAGTTGAGTCCCATAGTGCTCAGAGCCATTTGAACCATTTTTTTGAGTAGTAGATGAGTTTTGCTATTTGGGGAGCAAAATAACTGATGATGGTCGAAGTAGAGTGGATATAAAATGTAGACTGGCAACGGCAAGGGAAGCGTTTCTGAAGAAAAGAAATTGGTTAACGTCGTGTGTAGATTTAAGTCTCAGGAAGTCGTTTCTGAAAATATTTGTATGGAGTGTAGCCATGTATGGACGATAAATAGTTTAGACAAGAAGAGAAAATAAGCTTTCGACATGTGGTGCTACAGAAGAATGCTGAAGATTAGATTGTAGATCACATAACTAATGAGGAGGTACTGAATAGAAATGGGGAGAAAAGAAATTTGTGGGACAACTTGACTATAAGAAGGGATCGGTTGGTAGGACATGTTCTGAGGCATCAAGGGATCACCAATTTAATACTGGAGGGTAGAGTGGGGGGTAAAAATCGTAGAGGGAGACCAAGAAATGAATACAGTAAGCAGATTCAGAAGGATGTGGGTTGCAGTAGGTACTGGGAGATGAAGAAGCTTGCACAGGATAGAGTACAATGGAGTGCTGCATCAAACTAGTCTCTGGACTGAGGACCACAACAGCGACACAAGGCAGGCAACCCAACTTACATCATCCGCCCCACGTAAGTTGCGTGAAATATTTTCCAGGTCAGTTTTATTTGGCCCACATTTATCCACTGCGAATATTGCTTTATTCTCTAAATGGTTGTGTTATGTAGAATCTTCTTTAGCTGACCATATAGCTTGCCATCTTCAGCAACACTGCGCGTTTTGAGGCGCCATGTCACGGATTGCGCGATCCCTCCCGCCGGAGGTTCGAGTCCTTCCTCGGGTATGGGTGTGTGTGTTGTTCTTAGCACAAGTTAGTTTAAGTAGTGTGTAAGTCTAGGGACCGATGGCCTCAGCAGTTTGGTCTCTTAAGAATTCACACACATCTTCAGCAACATATTATTTTCGTCAAGTTGGCCGGTGAGTCACCAAACCACTCTACCTTTAAACGTAATTTCTTTATGCAAAACTACTTTGCGAGATTATTTTGTGATTACTTACATTTTTCCACGCAGTTCTTCATTCAATCTGTATGCTTACCTGTTATAGAAATAGACACAGAAACACGTCGATGTTTTTTTTATGAACAATGCTCCATAGTAAATACTTGCCATGTGAAACTAATGGACAATTAATTGTAATGTGCAAGTGATGTTGTATACTACGTACCTATAGCAGCTGGTTAGAATACTGAACGCCTTTATCACGTATTACGAAATAATCTACTGAGAAATCTTTACTCTGTCTTCAAAATCACTTAGTTGCATAATTTGGTTGCTTACCATAGGGGTGTAATTCCTGCTTTATCTGTATCCTCTACAGACACTGTGTTCTTTGAACTGTTCATTTCATAGACAAACTGGTATATGCTCTTTAATGTTTCTTCTCACATAAGATTCTTCACAGATCTTCAGATTCCAATGTGCCATGTCATTAGGGCATGAACAACATAATTTCTTGTAAGTTTGTGTCCAAGACGATAGATTTGACCGAATTAGGACTACCCAAATTGTGGAACTTTTCTCTGTACAGACATTCGGCTTGCTGAGTGCCAGACTCAGCTGCGCCATTCGTTAAAGGCATGCCTACAGGTTCCTGCAACGAGTGTCGGCCCATGTTCGACAACATGTCGTGAATTGTAAAGAGTGGTCAACACCACAGAGGTCATGTTACAGAGTATTGCGTGTAGTTTTTCACCCACTTCGATGCGACAGACAGCTATTTGTTACGAGAGATGAGTAGTTCACAAAACGTGACTGAAATATTTATTCCTTAACTCGAAATACTCGCCGGCCGGAGTGACCGAGCGGTTGTAGGCTCTACAGTCTGGAACCGTGCGACCGCTACGGTCACAGGTTCGGATTCTGCCTCGGACATGGATGTGTGTGATGTCCTTAGGTTAGTTAGGTTTAAGTAGTTCTAAGTTCTCGGGGACTGATGACCTCAGAAGTTAAGTCCCATAGCGCTCAGAACTATTTTTTTTTCGAAATAGTCTAGAACGCCCTACCATCCGTATATCTTTTGATGCTGAAGGTTTTAGAAACGTATAGATTGTTATGGAAGATGTGGCACACCCTGTATAGGCTCCCCTGTGATCTGGGATGCACTGCATAGATTCTTACGAAAGATTTGGAAGACCCTGGGTAGGCTCATATGGCAAATTTGGGATTCCTGAATGGGCTAGTATGGATGATTTGGGTTATCTTTTATAGCCTCTTGGAACATCCTGCAGAGATGTACAAGGTTATCAGTTGCCCTTACCGACAGGTTTTATACAACCCACAACACCTTCAGAAACCACACACAAGGCTACCATATTCTCTCCCTCTCTATGCTCAAACTATTAGTCCTACAGAGAAAATGAACAGAACCTTTTTGTAGGAAATTTAATTCACTTAAATTTTGTACTGGGATACGTTTTCGCTACGGGACACGGTTTTCGAGGTACTCAAGAAACACGTATCTTAATGTCATTTTTGCGAGTTTTCCTCTAGTAATTCGAAAACTACGGCGTCTAGCGAAAACCTGTCGCTGTACAAAATTTAATGGAAATAAATTTCCTGCGAAGTCGCCCTGTTCATTTTTTTCTGTAGGACTAGTAGTCTGCACATAGGGATTGAGAGAATATGAAAATATTGTGTGTGGTATTTGAAGGTGTTGCGGATTGCGTAAAGCACATAGGTACGGACAGCTGAATCACCCTTTGTGTACATCTACATCTACATCTACATTTATACTCCGCAAGCCACCCAACGGCGTGTGGCGGAAGGCACCTTACGTGCCACTGTCATTACCTCCGTTTCCTGTTCCAGTCGCTTATAATTCGCGGGAAGAACGACTGCCGGAAAGCCTCCGTGCGCGCTCGAATCTCTCTAATTTTACATTCGTGATCTCCTCGGGAGGTATAAGTAGGGGGAAGAAATATATTTGATACGTCATCCAGAAACGCACCCTCTCGAAACCTGGACATCAAGCTACACCGCGATGCAGAGCGCCTTTCTTGCAGAGTCTGCCACTTGAGTTTGCTAAACATCTCCGTAACGCTATCACGCTTACGAAATAACCCTGTGACGAAACGCGCCGCTCTTCTTTGTATCTTCTCTATCTCCTCTGTCAACCCGACCTGGTACGGATCCCACACTGATGAGCAATACTCAAGTATAGGTCGAACGAGTGTTTTGTAAGCCACCTCCTTTGTTGATGGACTACATTTTCTAAGGACTGTCCCAATGAATCTCAACCTGGTACCCGCCTTACCAACAATTAATTTTATATGATCATTCCACTTCAAATCGTTCCGCACGCATACTCCCAGATATTTTATATTTTGCAGAAGTAACTGCTACCAATGTTTGTTCCGCTATCATATAATCATACAATAAAGGATCCTTCTTTCTATGTATTCGCAATACATTACATTTGTCTATGTTAAGGGTCAGTTGCCACTCCCTGCACCAAGTGCCTAACCGCTGCAGATCTTCCTGCATTTCGCTACAATTTTCTAATGCTGCAATTTCTCTGTATACTACAGCATCATCCGCGAAAAGCCAGATGGAACTTCCGACACTATCTACTAGGTCATTTACATATATATTGTGAAAAGCAATGGTCCCATAACACTCTCCTGTGGCACGCCAGAGGTTACTTCTATGCAGAGATGGAAGATATATGGGGGTGCAGTGCTAGAGAGTTATACATGGGGAAGTGTTTTCCACAGAAACGCCTTAACGACATTTTACGGCATCTATCAGAAAAAATGTATTTCAAGGGTTTGAAATGTTCTAGTAAAATTCTGTAGTTATTAAGTCGACGCAACGTAATAAGAGTCAAACTATGCTGTACATTCAAAGTATTACACAGAGTGTTTCCGTAAGAGCGTGCAAAAATTTAACTTGACGTAGCGAATGCTCCACTGAACAATCTGAGATAGGGAACCTGGGGTGGGAGAAGCCAGTTTAAGGAGATGTGGAAGTAAGCTTGTTACCGCTTTGTCTACCATTACTGGTTTGGAGCTTATTCACAACTAGCATGTGTACAAGTTTACACTTACTGTGCCGTTTATTTGCGTGAAGGAAACATGGAGGACGAGCCTGACAACCTGGAACTGATGATGCAGGTTTAGTTTACTTGTCCATAAGACGGCTCTGTTGTATCGTATTCACAGACAGAAATTAGACAATTTGTACTGTATCTTACAAAATGTACTGAAACTGACGGACATTACCCCAAACGCAAGCGTGACATCGGCGAACAAGATTCTGATGCACCCTGACAAATATCCCTGGTGTGTTTCGAATAACATCACAGGAAGCTACAATACACAATATATGACAGAACGTGCTATGAATCAACGACAGACCCAGTCATTACTCAGTGTTATTCAGAGATGTACAATACAACATGATGGAGCGGTACCGATACAGTATTTCCTGGTCGCTGAATTGGAAGGGAAGGGAGGTCCTATTCCACGGCCTGTAAGGTCACCTGACCTGAAACCCCTTGATTATTTCCTATGGGGATATCCAAATCCTCTTGTATACGAGACCTAAGAAGGAGTTAGTTGCCGGTATTGTAGCTTCCTGTGATGTTATTCGAAACACACCAGGGATATTTGTCAGGGTGCGTCAGAATCTTGTTCGCCGATGTCATGCTTGCATTGAGGGTGATGTCCGTCAGTTTCAGTACATTTTGTAAGATACAGTGCAAATCGTCAATTTCTTTGTTTCAATTATGTCATTTGCAGTTAAGTAACGTAAATAAGAAAGTTCACAGTAATGTAACTTTAATTCCCATTACCTCCTTAAGGCGGTTTCTCCGCTGCCGGTTTCCTACCTCAAATTGTTCAGTGTCCTGTTAAATTTTTGCACGCTCTTACGGAAACACCCTGTGTATGAGAACAAAACACAAACGGAAGCAGGAAATTGCTTCTGCAAGTGGTGCTCGTTCACCCTTTGCAATCACGTTGCACAAAACTAAAAATCTGAATTTTTTTGTGCTCCGCTGGCTGTTCCCTTGTAATCTGTTACTTTTACTTGT
Source organism: Schistocerca serialis cubense (assembly GCF_023864345.2). Classification (NCBI taxonomy): domain Eukaryota; kingdom Metazoa; phylum Arthropoda; class Insecta; order Orthoptera; family Acrididae; genus Schistocerca; species Schistocerca serialis. The sequence goes on from NC_064641.1 coordinate 898,965,466, forward strand.
TGTGTTACTGTGTTGTTGATTCGGTGACTGGCAATTTTCTCTTTACTGGAAGTCCTAATTTGAATTTTTGGTCAAACTGACGCCTTTCCACTTTGCGCATAAAATGTCGAGAGCTCGCCGATGGAGTGAACAGCAAGTAACACTTGTTGTTCAGAATGCCATAAGGCCACGCGAATCGGAAAGATAACGAGTGGTAATGGTTCGAGAACATTCGGTGCAAGCGCAGAGTGCGGCGCGGGAACAGGTTTGAGTGACGAAGTGGGGTTAGGTTATGGACGCGGGCGGTTACACAACGGTTCTCCCAGGCCGTACCCGGCCGGCTCGCCTTCTGCCTGGAATCAGCTGGACAACGGCGCCGACAAACACTGTGCTCTGTTCTGCTCCTCTCCAGACGACCCCTGGCTCCCGTCGCCATACTGATGACTCTTTGTCGTCTCGCTGACCGAGCAGCATTCCAGACTCGTGAATCGCTACCACGAATGCAGTGTTACTACGCTGCTTCGTCCTCAGGTGACTGCGTAGGCCTCTCGTAACGAAGAAAAGTACGTCCACCGCGCAAGCAGGTTAGTTGCGCTGTGGAAAACCTCGGTGGGCCACGGCGAGGCCAGGTTGGACGTGCGGAAAGTGGAGCGCGTCTCAGGTGTGAATTATGTGATCCACGCACGGACCCTCGTATCTGTCGTAAACAGACACCATTCGTCACTGCAGCGCTAGCCTACATATGTACACTACTGGCCACTTTACTGTGTGCGGTGGCGCGCACTCCTGCTACCTCTATCTTTTTCCCCTCTTAGAGCGTGGGAAGAATTACATTCGGTGAAGCTCAGTTTGGGCTCTAATTTCTCTTACTTTCCTGTAGTGACCATTTCGGAGGACATATGTGGGCAGGGGATTGAAAGGGGTCAGTAATATGTTGCTCGACTTACTTATGCTCTGGGAGTTTCAGTTTGCGTGATTCACAACGCCTCTCCTGTGGGCCAACCGCTACACGCTGTGGTAAACGTCGATCGTCTGCCGGTGTTCCTCCATTTAGCCGCAGTTGTCTGGCGTTGCAGTCGTTGTAGAGGCAGCAGCTTCGTCAGCGAACAGTGTCACGGACCTTCAGATGTTATTCGGTAGGTTATTTGCACACGATGTTAGGGAACTGTTGGCACAAACGGGTAGGTCGAGTAGTGAACACCGTTCGTTGAAGAAAAAAAGTGGTTCTTGTCAAAACGACATTAAAAAATGCGAAAGCTGCTAGACTAGATAATACTTATGTCAAAGACTTTTTTCGTTTACCTTGCCTTTCGGGAAGTGCCCATCCAGCCATCTCAACAATGAGAAGACGATACGACAGCGTGTTTTGACAATTCAGAATAATCAATAGGGTCAAGCCGTACCCTGTTATGAAGTTACATAGGCTTTGTGACGCCATTCAGGCGATTTTCGTGTCAGTTATGACAGTACGACAATGAGGGCAACACAATACCCAGTGCCCGAGTGAAGAAAATTTCTGGCCTTGCTGGGAATCGTACCCGGGCTCCAACGCTTTGCAGTCTTTTGCGCCGACCCCGCAGCTACCGAGGTGAATGAATGCCGAAGTTCTCAAACACTTAAAAATACAAATAGTGCCATTCCTAACCAGACTACTGAACATTTCCTTAACACTGGGTAGGATACCCGCTAGCTGGAAATTATGTCTGTTGTAATAAACAAAAGTCCTGAGGATAAAGATACTGCTGGTCCTAAAAGCTGTAGAGCAGTCTGATTACATGTAAACTCAACGTGAAGAGAGAGAGACAGGAAAAGAAAAGGAGGAGATCGACGGGACATTACGCAGAATCAGCGGCAACGAGTGAAAATGTGTGCCGGACCCGGATTCGAACCCGGGATCTACCGCTTAGTAGGTTGAGTAGTAGTTGAGTTAAGTACAGCGCAATCCGGGACAAAGCGTTATCGTAACTGCGCAGACTGTCTCGACACTCGTCATGGCCGATCCACATTCTTTGCAAAAACAGAGATACTGTCTGATGGGATAACCGCAATGACAGTTTTTTTCCAATGTTATTTATAATCCGTCTTGATTGCAAAAAACGTTTATTCATATGGCCGGTTTCGGTTCCTCTAGAACCATCTTCAGATCTGCTATTTCGGTTACAGGAGTAGAGTAGGAGACTGCAGTGCTGAGGCCTTGCCTTCCTCAGCCAACAACCACCTGTAGGCACAGGTCCCGCAGAGTCACAGCATGTGAAGGTTGCTGTGAATGGACGGGTTACTCCTGTAACCGAAATCGCAGATCTGAAGATGGTTCTAAAGGAACCGAAACCGGTCATATGAATAAACATTTTTTACAATCAAAACGGATTGTAAATAACATTGGATCCACATTCTCATCGAGCGCCACCTACCTGCAGTCCCTGTCCACTTCCTCCATGCTCTCCACTCGGAGATTCCCACAGGGGATCGGATGTATTTGTACACCCGCAGAGAAGAAGGTGGATCCATTGCCCAGCTACGCTAATTAATTACACGAATGCGTGGTGTCTACAGTCTGTTTGATTAACACGCTTACAAAGGATCAGGAAACGTTCCTCAGTCACAGGATACACACGTACAGGGAGCTTCACGGACTTAATGAGTGCCAGTTTGGTTTTAGAATAGGGAGATGTACTGAATATTCATTTAAAAGGTGAGTGAAACGGTAGACGTATACAACAAAAAATACGCAATAGTAATATTAACTGCCATCGAGGGAGCTTTTCACAAATTATGTTGATATGCTTTGTTTACCCGGACGCCCCCAGCGTCCATACTGTAGTTTGATCCATTACTGGGGAGTAGTATTGTGGGTTGGTCAGCTGGAACACAAAAAGTAATAAAAAGAACTATCAAAGGGTGCTCCATAGGGGTCGATTTGTGGCCCAATATTTTGTGATTTTGCAGTCGAACCACTCTTCTGCCAAATGAAATGAGATGACTCAATCGACGGAGTGTTGGTGTATGCAAATGACGTCTTGGCTGTGGTGTCGGGCAACTCAAGAGCTTAGAAGGAGGAAGTGGTGAATGAGGCCCTCTCCCCGATGCAGCGGTGGTGTGTATACGACAAACTAACAATAGCCTCACAGAAAACCACGTACATAATACTTCAAGGTCAACTTTCATTACGTAGGACTACAATTAGATTAAAAAGCACCTCTATCACCATAGATCGATCAAACGATACCACAATCATAAACGACGCAGGCAACATTGTGAGCAAAACTGATAGCACCTCAACAGCAAACTAGAAGCTACCGCTGAATACAGTGAGAACAATGTCATTTTCACGTTCATCAAGGGCTCCGCAGCAAGTGTCTGGGCAGCAAGTATTTGGGCGCACATACTTCGGTGCGCTCACAACAGGCAAATACTGCGGTGCTCACAAAGGGGTGTGCCCCTCAGACTCACAGTGGCCTTTGTCACCACGCCAACGGTGCTCTACTGGTGATCCTCGGAATCTATCCAACAGACGTTACGGTAAGATATCGTGCAGCCTCCTACTGGCTTTCACAAAAGGGGCTTGACGAAAGTCCAAGGGATCTTAGACGAAGGGTAACAACCTGAACTTGAAAGCGGGTACTTGCCAGAACGACTGGGACAATACTGAGGCGGTTCTAAACGTTTACCAACCGTTCCTGTACATTGGAGAACGCCTCGCGCCTGGCCATGTAAACTGAAGTCAGGGGACCGCACACTGGCTAACGGAACGTGGCCCATATCCAGTTTACCTGTACAGTTTTAACAGGAAAGACGGTAACTTCTGTCACTGTGCTCATGTCGGAGCACGTGACCACTTTGTAACAGTGACGCCTATAATGGAAGTAAGAAACTAACAGGAAGTAGCCAGCCACTACACAGACATTACAAAACCCATTCCATCTTGCACAGCATCACCATAGCAGCGTCAACGAAATGCTAGCGAGTGTATGTAGCGTTGTGGAAGATGTGAATGCGAACACTGAGTTACAGAATGTGCATGTGTCACCACGATCGCAGCGACACGCGAGGCAGAACGCGCAGTACCACATCGGATCCATGTCGGCTCAGTTTTCAGCTCCACCTCGGCGACGGAGACGAGGGGGTCCATATCTCAGGGAGTTACATCACACATGAAGTGCTGCAAACAGACGTGATGTTTTTCCGAGATTAAAAAAAAGAGACTCACCGCCACACACAGGTAGAAAAGCTGAAGAGTGATTACTACGGCAGAAATAGAAAGGTACGTGCTCTGATGCCACTCCATAACATATTCACATTGATATTTACGTGCACTAATGTTCTTTATAAGAGGGTAGTATTCATTCTAATTTCCTCCGTCCGTCCATAGCCTCTTCTTTAGAACCTAGTTTCAAATGGCTCTTACTATTGAAAAGTATGTCCAATGTTAATACCTCTTATTAGTTATTATTATCATTATTATTGTTATTATTATTATTGTTCTGCTTTGATGACCCCATTGGACCACTTCCCCCGCTCCTAATTTCCTTTATCCATCCTACTTGTTGCTTCATGTTATTATTAACATTATTGTTATTATTAAAAATATTATTTGTATTACACTGACGGAAAAAATCCCAACACCAAAAAATAATTAATGTAGAGTAATGAAATTCCGGGAATACGTTTGTCTAGGTAATGTATTTAAGGATATACAATGCCACATCACAGGTTAATGTGAGCTCAAATGGTTCAAAAGGTTCTAAGCACTATGGGACTTAACATCAGAGGTCATCAGTCCCCTAGACTTAGAACTACTTAAACCGAACTAACCTAAGGACATCACACACATCCATGCCCGAGGCAGGATTCGAACCTACGACCGTAGCAGCAGCGTTGTTCCGGACTGAAGCGCCTAGAACCGCTCGGCCACAGTGACCGGGTTAGTGTAAGCGCTAGATAAGCCATTACAAAAGTGTGGTATATTAATAATCGGTGTAACAGCCAGTATGCAGAATACAAGCATGCAAACGTGGATGCATTATTTTGTACACCTGCCGGATGTCAGTTTTTGGGATGGAGTTCCATGCCTGTTGCACCCGGTCGGTCAATATAGGGACAGCTGATGCCGGTCGCGGATCACGCTGGAGTCGTCGTCCAGTGATGTCCCACGTGTGCTCGACTGGAGACATATATGATGACTGACCAGGTCAAGGAAACATGTAGACACTCTGTAGAGCATGTTGGGTTACAACAAGGGTATGTGGGCGAACGTTACCCTGTTGGTAAACACCCTCTAGAATGCTGTTCACGAATGCAACACAAGTCAGATCACCAGACTGACGCACAAATTTGCAGTGAGGGTGCGTGGGATAACTAAGGGAGTGCTCCCGCTGTCATACGAAATCGCACCCCAGACGATTACCCCAGGTGTAGGTCCAGTGTGTATAGCTCTCAGACAGGTTGGTTACAGGCCCTCAACTGGACTCCTAAGCAATACGTGACCATCACGGCACCAAAACAATCAACTTCCATCAGAAAACACAATAGACCTCCACCCTGCCCTTCAACGAGCTCTCGCTTGACACCATTGAAGTCGCAAATGGTTTCGGTCACTCGAATGAACGCTACGGGGCGTCTGGCTAGGTGCTGTCCTTGAACTAACCTGTTTGTAACAGTTCGTTGTGTCACTGTGGTACCAGCTGCTGCTCAAATTGCTGCTGCAGATGCAATACGATGGTGTTTCCTCTCGGTAGGGCCATGTGGCCGTTTGGAGGCTGATCTTCTTGCGACCGTACATTCCCGAGACCACCATTGCCAGCAATCAGGTACAGTGGCTACATTCCTGCCAAGTCTTTCTGCAGTACCTGCAGAAAGAACACCCAGCGTCTCGTAGCCCTGTTACTCGACCTCGTTGGGTTGATGACGGCATCTTTGTCGCCTTAAAGGCGTTCTTGACTAACGTCAACTCACCACGTCCAATCTCAAAGGTAACTAACGGTCACGACCGTTACCACGTGTATTTAAAGCAAACCTGCTTTGCATCCTCACAGCGGAGCTACTGGCGCTACTCTAATGCGACTGGCGTGAAAACTGAGTAGACATCATTTTTCAGATGTAGAAACACGCCTAGCAACTTTCGTCTACGTCGCACAACTCCTTAGTGTTGCGATTTTTTTCATCAGTGTGTTAGTTTGCGATGTAACTTTGAAATCAATCAAAACTTTCAAAAAATGTTAACAACATGACCTATTACATGAATAGAGAGAGTATGTCTAAGGGAAGCTAAAAAGTAAATAAAAACTAGAGGGCAATGAAACAAGCAATAATCCTAATAAATATAGTCCTATAGGACGTAATACAGCTGAGTACATAAACACCTTATAACAGAATCCCCGAGGATCAAAACTACATGTACGCACTCAAAGACAGGCACATTACAGACGCCACTTTTCACTGTGAAGGCGGGCTTCAGCAGCCTCCTCTTACATGCACGCACAAGTCCAAAAGTTCCAGGCGTGTTCCAAATGCAGGGCTATTACAAATGATTGAAGCGATTTCATAAATTCACTGTAGCTCCATTCATTGACATATGGTCACAACACACTACAGATACATTAGAAAAACTCATAAAGTTTTGTTCGGCTGAAGCCGCACTTCAGGTTTCTGCCGCCAGAGCGCTGGAGAGCGCAGTGAGACAAAATGGCGACAGGAGCCGAGAAAGCGTATGTCGTGCTTGAAATGCACTCACATCAGTCAGTCATAAAAGTGCAACGACACTTCAGGACGAAGTTCAACAAAGATCCACCAACTGCTAACTCCATTCGGCGATGGTATGCGCAGTTTAAAGCTTCTGGATGCCTCTGTAAGGGGAAATCAACGGGTCGGCCTGCAGTGAGCGAAGAAACGGTTGTACGCGTGCGGGCAAGTTTCACGCGTAGCTCGCGGAAGTCGACGAATAAAGCAAGCAGGGAGCTAAACGTACCACAGCCGACGGTTTGGAAAATCTTACGGAAAAAGCTAAAGCAGAAGCCTTACCGTTTACAATTGCTACAAGCCCTGACACCCGATGACAAAGTCAAACGCTTTGAATTTTCGGCGCGGTTGCAACAGCTCATGGAAGAGGATGCGTTCAGTGCGAAACTTGTTTTCAGTGATGAAGCAACATATTTTCTTAATGGTGAAGTGAGCAGACACAATGTGCGAATCTGGGCGGTAGAGAATCCTCACGCATTCGTGCAGCAAATTCGCAATTCACCAAAAGTTAACGTGTTTTGTGCAATCTCACGGTTTAAAGTTTACGGCCCCTTTTTCTTCTGGGAAAAAAACGTTACAGGACACGTGTATCTGGACATGCTGGAAAATTGGCTCATGCCACAACTAGAGACCGACAGCGCCGACTTCATCTTTCAACAGGATGGTGCTCCACCGCACTTCCATCATGATGTTCGGCATTTCTTAAACAGGAGATTGGAAAACCGATGGATCGGTCGTGGTGGAGATCATGATCAGCAATTCATGTCATGGCCTCCACGCTCTCCCGACTTAACCTGATGCGATTTCTTTCTGTGGAGTTATGTGAAAGATTCAGTGTTTAAACCTCCTCTACCAAGAAACGTGCCAGAACTGCGAGCTCGCATCAACGATGCTTTCGAACTCATTGATGGGGACATGCTGCGCCGAGTGTGGGAGGAACTTGATTATCGGCTTGATGTCTGCCGAATCACTAAGGGGGCACATACCGAACATTTGTGAACGCCTAAAAAAACTTTTTGAGTTTTTGTATGTGTGTGCAAAGCATTGTGAAAATATCTCAAATAATAAAGTTATTGTAGAGCTGTGAAATCGCTTCAATCATTTGTAATAACCCTGTATACTGACATCCAGCAACAATGCATTCTCTGAGTTCATCGACATTATCACTAGGTCTTAAATTCGATAGAAAGTGTGCCGGTGCACCACCGTGTATGCACCACATACTCATTCTTTCGCCATCAGGAACATCATAAATGCAGTCGATTAGCTTGTCTTGCAGGAAATGTACACGCAGCAAGTAAGTCGGCGAAGTAGAAAATGTGGCCCTATCGGCCATCACCAATGACACCTGCCCAAACGTTGACGAGAAATCTGCGACGATGTGCGGTCTTAATGGTAGCATGTGGATTCTCATAAGCCCAAACGTGTATGTTGTGGATGTTCGTAATACCGTGTCGGGTAAAGCTTGCTTCGTCTGTAAATAACACGTGCATGAGGAACAGCGGATCACTCCCAATCAGAGCTTGCCAGCTTTGCACGTGATTTAGGTACAACTGTGCTTCATGTGTTACGTCCGCCCTATAGTGGAGGGCGAAACGTGTTCCGCCGCAGCAATCCTTGCAGTACTTGTACCCGCCATTGCGTCCGCTTGTTGTAATACACGCTCTTCTGCTCATAGTGCCAACGCAGTTGTTGGCCTAGGTGCTTGTCGCATGTTGCGTTTAAATGAACCAGTCTCACTCAGGCCCTCGTGGGTTCTAGTGACCAGTATTTCCTGGATGTCTCCTCTAAGAATTCCCTTCGTGATGCAATCATGTTGCCTCCCGTATGTTGCCATTAGCGTGCCCACACATGAACTCGATGTTGGGCATTTCTTCATTTGAAAAGGTGTGGAGGAATGGCAACCGCTTCAAATGCTGCAGGTGCACACAGCATATGGTGTTCGCTGTGTGATTTAGTATCTAGAAGAAGAAGTTGAATCGAAATACATGAAACTTTCTTAAATACACCAACATATAAAAATCGAGGGGGTTCAAGTCGGCGGACATGGGAGACGGCAGGCGATTCACGACCAATACACTTGTTGTCGAAGATGCCTGCTATGTATTCCCGCACAGCGACGTGAAAGTATGCCGGTGCCGATAACCATAGGTAGGAAAACACACCGCTCTGGGGCTACGACCTTAGAACGTCAGCCAATCAGCGACGAGGGCGCAGACGTTTATCCGGCTAGTGAATGTGTTTGGGTGTGTCCAGCAGAGCGGTTTTGACCGACTACGGCGCTGCCGTAATATTGTGGCGTTACACTACTTTTAGCGTACTTGTTATCATAGTCGAGCTTTACCAAGGTCATATAGCAGAAAATTTGCGTCTAACGTAACCGGCCATGGACAAGAATTCGCCTAACTGTAACGCTATAAGTGAAACCGCCAGCTTCAGCTGATATAATTAGTAACTGTTCTGTTTAGTATAGCATGCATTAGATGGGTCAAATCTGTTTAAATGCACAGACTTCCGCAGGCTCGTCGGCAATTGATTTATGGCCGTAGCCCCACAAGGGTGCATTTTCCGACTTTTGGTTATGTGGAACGATTTGCCCAGTTCAACGTCCCATTACCTGCTCTGATCCCAATATCATATTATTTTTCTCCATTCTCTGTATAGACAGGGTGATTTTGCTAAATGGGGTAAAACTGCAGAAAACTATCGATGAGAGGAAAAGGATCTAGAAAAGTCATGTACCCATGTGACTGGAAATTCGTTCCACGGAAGGTTCTTGAAGGTTGATATAAAATATCTATGACTGTGATCATGGTATCAGCACCAAGCATGTGGCCCACTAGCATTGGGTAACCCAGACGACCACTACAACTGCCCCTGTCCTCATCACTCACAATTCGCACAGGCCTCATTACCTATGGTCATGCCTCCCAGCCGACAGTTTTGTCTCTGATTTCTGCAGCACAGTGCTGGGACTTCACCAATCATTTTCACAGATGCAGCTGCCTTAATGACAGGCAGTACTGTCAACCAGCACAATTATCGATGGGCTACAGAGAATCTCCATGGTATAGTGGAGCTGCAGTGTTGAGGCCTTGCCCTCCTCAGCCAAAAACCACCAACACAGACGGATTATGTAGGCACAGACTCTTCAGACGAGAGACGAAGGATGGCCATGCTCTACCCAGCCACCAGGCAGGTACCCAACTCCCGCCATAGGTCGCTGGCCCCGCGGACCTTTTCTCCTCCGTGGATCGTGTGAGCAGAAGTAGTACCTGCAGTATCCTGGCTACCAGGAAATATTTAGGCCAGTGCCTGGGCTGTGATCCAGTGATTCACACCGACTGAGGTTGGTTGGTTTTGGGGAAGGAGACCAGACAGCGTGGTCATCGGTCTCATCGGATTAGGGAAGGATTGGGAAGGAAGTCGGCCGTGCCCTTTCAGAGGAACCATCCCGGCATTTGCCTGGAGTGATTTAGGGAAATCACGGAAAACCTAAATCAGGATGGCCGGACGCGGGATTGAACCGTCGTTCTCCCGAATGCGAGTCCAGTGTCTAACCACTGCGCCACCCCGCTCGGTACACCGACTGAGTTTCCGGGGCCAGGTTCCGATCGCGAAAGCATTTCAACAATCAGGCTCTGACTATGAATCCGCAGTAGCGATGACGACGACGTCCACATCGACTTTCGCATCCAGGAGCTGCCAGCTACGAACCTACACCATTTGTGGCCTCTGCCCCGATGAGACATGGCCTCCAACGCCATGACCAGTAATTGGACTTTGCATATTTGCCTTCGTCTTTCATCGGTAATACGACGGACTTCTGTGCAGCCCTTCGGAATTTTTGCTCGTCTGCTGGGGTTTTGACTGTCACACAGTGAATGGACATTCGATTTTGAGATTTTCTGTTTACTGTGACATTTTCAGGCTTTCAGCCTTCAGATATTATTTTTGTTGTTTTGGGTACTCCACAGCCAGAATGCGGTCCCGAAAGTGCTCCTCTAGGACATCAAACACTCTCCTGCTTCGATGGGGACGAGCTCCGTCTTGCGTGAACCACATCTTGTCTAGATCAGCGTCACTTTGGATAATGGGAATGAAATAATCTTCCAAACCTTCCAGTACCGTTTGGTAGTCGCCATGCCATTAAGGAATGTCTCACCAGTTATTCCATGACTGGACATTGCACACCCGTTGAAGCTGAAGAGTCTTCTTGATCGCGAAATGCTGATTCTCAGTATCCCAAATGCGCCAATTTTGTTTATTGACGAACCCATCCAAATGAAAGTGGGCTTCGTCTCTAAACCAAGCCACACAACATATACTAATTCCCATTATGCCCGGCCAACCGTGCAGTTTGAACGTCCTAACACAAACCTTTAAGAAATTATGACTATTTTATTTTATACAGTTCAGTAACTGTCACACTGTGTAACAAAAACGAAAAGACAAGCAACATTGTCGTTATACATACAAATATAAATGTCTTTCATCAGTCACTGTAAATTATTGCTAATATGTGCTGCCATCCTCGAAGTAGAGAGGATATAAAATGTAGGCTGGCAATGGCAAGGAAAGCGTTTCTGAAGAAGAGAAATTTGTTAACATCCAGTATTGATTTGTCAGGAAGTTATTTCTGAAAGTATTCGTATGGAGTGTAGCCATGTATGGAAGTGAAACATGGACGATAAATAGTTTGGACAAGAAGAGAATAGAAGCTTTCGAAATATGGTGCTACAGAAGAATGCTGAAGATTACATGGGTAGATCACATAACTAATGAGGAAGTATTGAATAGGTTTGGGGAGAAGAGAAGTTTGTGGCACAACTTGACCAGAAGAAGGGATCGGTTGGTAGGACATGTTCTGAGGCATCAAGGGATCACCAATTTAGTATTGGAGGGCAGCGTGGAGTGTAAAAATCGTAGGGGGAGACCAAGAGATGAATACACTAAGCAGATTCAGAAGGATGTAGGTTGCAGTAGGTACTGGGAGATGAAGAAGCTTGCACTGGATAGAGTAGCATGGAGAGCTGCATCAAACCAGTCTCAGGACTGAAGACCACAACAACAACATGTGCTGCCTTCTGTTTCTGCCCTAGCTGTTGCCTGGCCCTATTTGGTCCTGTGCGAGTTTGTATAGCTGTTGCGTGCAAGCAAGCCACCTCATTACAACAACTACTTCGGTGGTAGTGATTTCGCATCCTCCCACATTTATATGTTTGACGCCAAGTGCAGCTGGTTTCGCTGGACGGAGATTCGAAGTGCTATCCCCCCAAACGCAGTTACAGGGTCTTAACTCATTCGTTTAGAACACTAATTTATGCGAGCGACTTTTAACATACCATGCTACCTCACCACACCGTTAGCAGTTAGCAGTGCTTTAGGTGGACAGGTGTGGCAAAAAAGAAAGCACACTTTGTTGCGCGGCCGTTGTGCAATGTTGGTGGCGGAGATCCTGTTGGCCAGAGGAATTGCCGCTGATTAGCCACGGAGAATGGATCGATTAGTGTCCGGCGCGACACATACTGGAAGGTGAACCGGCGGCCATTACCCTCTCTCCCTGGCGGATGTCGGGGCCCACGGCCGTCAGCTGATGCCGGAGGAATTCAGACACTGCCCACCTGGCGCGGAGCGCATTGCGCCGTTGTCCACACTGTAAACAAACCGCTGACATTTGCGACGCGCTCCGTTTACTGCAACAGGTACCGGAGGAGTTGCGCAGTGTGTAATTGATACGTAGCGTCCGACAGTTATGTTGAGAACGGTAAAGTAGCGCGTGTCAGTTGCGTAGCTGCCTGCTCATTACCTAGGAGAGGCTGCGCCACATTACAGCAAACGGACGTCGCTTCATTCCAGAGAAGCTGTGTTACAGCAGCTGTGTGAAGAATCAAGTTTTGGTGCCGTTTTCCTGCATAGGTTGTCAGTAAATATATTGCCCGTGTGTCATATTGGGTGCATTAAAGCAACATCAAGTGTCCTAGAAACAAAGTTCACGTGGCTGTAATAATTGTTGATTTTTATGTGATAGCTGCAGTAATTTCTAATAAATTCGTGTGTTAAACAAAGTAGTAGAATTAACGGATAGCCGGCCGCTGTGGCCGAGCAGTTCTAGGCCCTTCAGTCTGGAACCGCGCGGCCACTACGGTCGCAGGTTCGAATCCTGCCTCGGGCATGGATGTGTGTGAAGATCTTAGAATAGTTAGGTTTAAGTAGTTCTAAGTTCTAGGCGACTGATGACCTCAGATGTTAAGTCCCATACTGCTCACTTGTTAGAGCCATTTGAACCATTTTTGAATTAACGGATAATCACTGCCTGCGATTGATCTTCGAATTTACAAAGGGAGGCCACGACGTTGGGATTGCGGATTTACTTCAGACTTTAGTAGGCCATTAGAACAACATAATGTGGAAATAGTAAGGTGCACTACTCTGGCAGTTACTAGCAAATCGCAGTAGAAGTTTTACGCGTCTATTACGGAGCTGACGTATTTGTGCGAAGAGCTGCCTGTATGAAGTCATTGTGGTCAAGTGGGCTCGAAAGCCGCCACCGCGTAAGTTCGCCAGCACGGTAGCTCAGTGCGTTAGCCGGACGGTAGCTCAGCGTGTCCGGTCAGAGGGCTGGTTGGCCTCTGTAAGTGGAAGGATCAATAAAACGAACTTTAACGGATGTCATGTGACGTCCGCAACGACCAAACACAACGATCAACAACACACAAAAATGAAAAAAGTGTGTTCGGTGAGAAGGTTAGTCACCCTCTGTAACAAAAAACTGAGTGAATGGATGAACGATGAACCTGAACGGGTGTCATGGGACGTCCGTCCCAAACAAATGCAACGAACAAAATGGGTTTAAAAAAGGTGCTTGGCGTTTGCGTTGTGCAAGAGGGTCGAATCATGCCAACACTTATTTTCTAGCCTATATTTTTTCGTCACTGGTCTCATTATTTAATTTATATATTTAAGCGGTAATATGATGAAAAAAACTCACGCGCGTTTTCAGGACGTTGTGGTGAATTTCATATGTTATTTGACTATTTTTCATTTTAATTAAATTTTTAAGGACGAAGGACAGGCTTGGGAACGCCAAGTCGCATCTCGATAAACAGTGATGCGAATGACGTTATTCAGTAATATAGTAAATCACAATGTGCCAGACCACAAGAGTAATGTACAATTACTTGTCGGATGTGATCTCTACATCACATGTTGCAGGATGGTATTTGTTATACAAACATGGTAAAGATATGAAACTTCCTGGCAGATTAAAACTGTGTGCCCGACAGAGACTCGAACTCGGGACCTTTGCCTTTCGCGGGCAAGTGCTCTACCAACTGAGCTACCGAAGCACGACTCAAGCTCGGTACTCAAAGCTTTACTTCTGCCAGTACCTCGTCTCCTACCTTCCAAACTTTACAGAAGCTCTCCTGCGGACCTTGCAGAACTAGCACTCCTGAAAGAAAGGATATTGCGGAGACATGGCTTAGCCACAGCCTGGGGGATGTTTCCAGAATGAGATTTTCGCTCTGCAGCGGAGTGTGCGCTGATATGAAACTTCCTGGCTGATTGAAACTGTGTGCCCGACTGAGACTCGAACTCGGAGTGCTCTGCAAGGTTCGCAGGAGAGCTTCTGTAAAGTTTGGAAGGTAGGAGACGAGGTACTGGCAGAAGTAAAGCTGTGAGTAGCGGGCGTGAGTCGTGCTTCGGTAGGTCAGATGGTAGAGCACTTGCCCGCGAAAGGCAAAGGTCCCGAGTTTGAGTCTCGGTTGGGCACACAGTTTCAATCTGCCAGGAAGTTTCATATCAGCGTACACTCCGCTGCAGAGTGAAAATCTCATAGAATTAATTCAGTTTTCCCGCATTTACAGGGAATGTTCAGAGTTTCTAAGGGCAATCACACCTAACTGAGCGGAGCTTGAGCGGGAATAGAGCCGTTGTCTTATACACGTTCGTCTTATGAAGCTCGAACAGCTACCCCTCGAGCAACTCTAACGGCCGCTGCCTACTCACAAATACTTCTGTTACATAACAGACGCGTAAAAGTTCTCTTGCGATTTTCTTGGAGTTGCCAGAATAGTGCTCCTTACTACCTGTACATTATGTTGTTTTAATGACTATAAATATAAATGGTCTTTTTCGTATCTGAACTTTACACACACGGAAGAGAGATAACAGTACGCAATATTAATTATGTTTGATATTTTACAAACTTTGCTTTTGCAAGGCATCTTTGTCCGTTATGTTAATTACGACCGCGCTGTTGCAGATTCACCTTTTACCTTTTATATCGGACTTCGTATTTAAGATCAGCACCCGAAGACGTCGATGGATCGTGCTGGACGACTATCTTTTCACTTTACGGATCCTTTCTTTGCCAAGCCAAGACACCCAACAATCTTACAAATAACTAGTGACACAAAATAAAACATACATTGATTAGTAATATATTCTGAGATAGAAACATAGTTTAAAAATACATTTACATCATGTGATTACGAGTGACGGTGATTGCAACTCGTGAATAAAATATTGAAATAATACAATGTTAATGGCGGTGTGCCACACACTTCCGATCTGTACAGGACCTATCAAACAAAAAGGAACCTATACTTTCGTCATCTGACGATCGCAATTCTTCCTCTGTTTTCCTGCGGCTGCAAGCAATGCTTTCATCTGTGGTTTTTTAATGCATCTTTATTTTTCAACTTATAACTACGACTTTTTCCTAAATAACCGCTGAGCGTGCAAATATGCCTTTAAATGGCCTACTGAAGTTATACAAAGTTTGAAGTAAATCTGTGATCGCAATGACGTGGCCTCCCCTTGTTAGATGCGGTACACCGATTCAGTCACGAATTCTTTTTGTATTCCGCTGTAGGTAGGATACTTTCTTTCTTTAACATAAGGAATAGCTAATTTAGTAATGGAGGAGGTGTGTGTGAATACGGCGGGGGCGGGGTAGGAGGGGCGCGAGAAGAGGTGGGGGTGGAGGGGCGCGAGAAGACAGAGCAGGGCGGTAAAAATTATTGAGGGGGGCCAACATTATTATAGTCGCCACCAGTGAACACAATTAAAGGGCCGATAATAGTCTCCCAATGCGACGCAGAAGTTTTACAATTGGTCTGAAAGGTGTCTACAAACTTCCTTAAAAAAAAAAAAAAAGGCCAGAGCTCAGAATTTTTAATGATGTTACATTGGCGCCAGATTTTTCCACAACGCCATCACGATCGTGTCACGCGATGGGAAGGTCTTCACACACTCTCTTGCCCGCAGTTCACCTCTTCATTTTACGCCTTTGCGATTGAGACCTGAACGGCGACACCTAGCGTTGAACTTCAGCGATATTCTTATGGGTAAAAATTTGGAAATGTGTGGTAACGTCTTATGGGACCAAACAGCTGAGCTCATCGGTCCCTAAGCCTACGCACTACTTAATCTAACTTACGCTATGGTCAACACACACACACCCATGCCCCAGGGAGGACTCCAACCTCCGAGGGGTAGAGCCGATTCTTATGGGTGGCCGAGGAAAACATTTTAGACTCATCGCCGCTCTGAATCGACATGAAAGGGCCTCATGGGGTGACATAAAGAGCGTCAATGAAACCACACCTTTCCTGAGACGTTGATCGCCACACATTGCGCAGTCGGAAACGACAGTTCGCTGTGCGAAGAGCAATGGGACTATGTTGTTGACAATCTTTAACACAGCTGACATCTCACGGTCACTTCAACTCTTCTCTAAAGACATCGTGGGGCGGAAACCCCACTGAAAACGATCGCACCCCTTTAGTGTGCAGTGCGACCGCAATATTTGCTCTAGTGTACGGGGTAGAACCACTAGGCACCGTTCAAAACCATTTGATAAAATACGAACGCGATCCGAAGCAGCAAAGGCTGTTTCTGCTTTTGCAGCCCTCGTGTTTCGCGCCTTCATGTGGCGGGATCATAGGGAGTGTGTGAAACTGACACGTGCATGAATACAGCGGCAAAGGGTGCCTTTCAGACTTCCCAGTTCGACACCGTCGGTGCCACCTGCGTGCCTTTCTCGAGTTCTGTGAGACCTTTTCGTGTAGATATTGAGCTGCGGAGTGTCTGAAATGTTTTCATTGGTCTCCCGTACGAAAACCGTGTAATTTCCAAGCTGGGTGACGTTTGGCTGATCTCTGTAGGAGAGGCGTTAAAAGAAAGGGTTTGATGTGGATAAGAAGTGATGAAACGATCTTCCCATTGTATGACCTCTCCACGGTAGTGCAGTTGAAAGAGTATCAATATAGCGATATCTCTTGAAACCATATCTACATGTGTCAGTGACTACATTCCCACAGATATATCGATATGTCGATATCAAAATGACGATATCAAATGCCGATATTTTTATTTTATATTATATTTTGCATAATCCTCGGTAAATATTTGAAGCTGTTCTTTTGCAACTGTAGCAGAACACAATTTTACTATCACTGTGTGAAGGAATCTTACTACTTTTTGGGCTTTCTCTGTGTCTATGTGAAGTAAGTATACGAGGTGCAAAAGAAGAAGTCCGAGTGCACTCGGAGCTGTCGCTGTAAATGGAATAACATGATTTTCAATGTGAAGAACTAGCACACCAGTTCCGTTAAAAACATCGGAATTCTTCAAAAACAGTTGCTGAAAATGATGGACATAAATCTAAATGACAAGACTGATCTCTGCAGTGGACGAAGACGTGTGAGGGGAAATGCTGACGTAATCGGCCCTCGTCGCTGCCAACATAAACTGCAACGTCTAGCTTCACCACGCATTTTTAAGACTACAACTGCTAGGTCGCTGGCGTGTGGAGAAATGAAAAAGCAGGATAGGCGACATAAAGTGTTCCGGACAAATCCGATATGTAAAAAAACCGAGCGATGGACCCATGGGTGTGGCCGAGCGGTTCTAGGCGCTACAGTCTGGAACCCCGCGACAGCTACGGTCGCAGGTTCGAATCCTGCCTCGGGCATGGATGTGTGTAATGTCCTTAGGTTAGTTAGGTTTAAGTAGAACTAAGTTCTAGGGGACTGATGACCTCAGATGTTAAGTCCCATAGTGCTCAGAGCCATTTGAATCTTTTATTGTGCCACTTTCCTGCAGTTACCATTGTCAGCATAGTGCTTATCGCCAAGCGTGACGTGCACTGTTTTCTTACAGTTCTCGCTGTAAGGGGGATAGGCAGGCTGCTAGCTTGTTGATGTACAGATCTAATAATAAATCAATACTTAAATATACAACTCTAAAACCAGCAGTGTATTTACAATTATTAGCCGATATCCAATATGAGATTTCCACTCTGCAGCGGAGTGTTCTAGGCGATACAGTCTGGAGCCGCGCGACCGCTACGGTCGCAGTTTCGAATCCTGCCTCGGGCGTGGATGTGTGTGATGTCCTTAGGTTAGTTAGGTTTATTCTAAGTTCTAGGGGACTGTTGACCTCAGAAGTTAATTCCCATAGTGCTCAGAGCCAGTTTTTCGGGACCTTTGCCTTTCGCGGGCAAGCGCTCTACCATCTGAGCTACCCAAGCACGACTCACGCCCTGTCCTCACAGCTTTACTTCTGCCAGTACCTCGTCTCCTACCTTCCAAACTTTACAGAAGCGCTCCTGCGAACCTTGCAGAACTAGCACTCCTGAAAGAAAGGATATTGCGGAGACATGGCTCAGCCACAGCCTGGGGGATTTTTTCAGAATGAGACTTTCACTCTGCAGCGGAGTGTGCGCTGATATGAAACTTTCCCGGAAGATTAGAACTGTGTGCCGGACCGAGACTCGAACTCGGGACCTTTGCCTTTCGCGGGCAAGTGCTCTACCAACTCTTTTTGTCTCCGATATAGTTCGTTGCGTTTGGTCTGGGCGGACGTCACGAGACATCCGTTCAACTTGATCTTTGATTCCATGACTCAGGTTTTTTATTACAGAGAGCACGCAGCCTTCTGACAGAACACGCTGAGCTACCGTGCCGGCGTCAACTGAGCTACTCAAGCACGACTCACGCCACGTCTTCACAGATTTACTTCTGCCAGTATCTCGTCTCCTACCTTCCAAACTTTACAGAAGCTCTCCTGCGAACCCTGCAGAACTAGCACTCCTGAAAGAAAGGATATTGCGGAGACATGGCTTAGCCACAGCCTGGTGGATGATTCCAGAATGAGATTTTCACTCTGCAGCGGAGTGTGCGCTGATGTGAAACTTCCTGGCAGATTAAAACTGTGTGCCGGACCGAGACTCGAGAGCTTCTGTAAAGTTTGGAAGGTAGGAGACGAGATAGTGGCAGAAGTAAAGCTGTGAAGACGGGGCGTGAGTCGTGCTTGGGTAGTTCAGTTGGTAGAGCACTTGCCCGCGAAAGGCAAAAGTCCAGAATTCGAGTCTCGGTCCGGCACAAAGTTTTAATCTGCTAGGAAGTTTCAGTGTAAAAAAAAAAATAAAAAAAAAATCTGTCCCGAGATGTCGGCCTGCGAATATTTTCGGTAGAAAATGGATGCCAAAGGAAGACATTTTGGCAACCTAATGATGAGGGCGTATAAAGTCAAATTCCGTGAATAACTGAGTATAGATGGAATGTATGTAACCGGATTTGTGCTGGTGAAATTGTCAGATCTCGTATTAAAATGTGCTTCACATACGTGTCAATTAAAAGTAAAGATAGCGTAAAAGGAATGTGTAACAGATAGAAGGTATAAAATTTCCGCCCCCCCCCCTCCCTCCTGATACTGCATCTTTTCTGCTGTTAGTACGCAGGGAATCTCGATGTGGTGTCCGGGCGTGTGCATTTTGGTTAGCCCCGTATGTCTGTCATCACGAGTATGACGTGTCTGGGATACCCTGCTATCCTCTCACATGCTCTCATATAGTCTACAGTCTATAAAAATTAACGACAAAAGTGTAAATAACAGAGAAAATAGCAGGAAAATTACCAGTTGTGATTTCCACGAACTTGTGGCTGCTTTTAGGGACTAATCGGCTTTGAAATTCCTGGCACTACTGAGAATTACAAGGCCTTCGTCTAATACAGGTGTATCAGGCTCCAGCGAAACGCGAACTCTGAAGTTCCCGGAGACAGTTCCCATTCGCGGAACTTTGAGTGACTCAGGTGGCGGAAGCAATGCTAAGTCTGGAACGCTCTGGCCTTGGGGGCCAGCGACGGCCGTTATCAGATGGCGACCGGTGTCTGATCGACAAGTCGCCCAGGTTCTGGAGTGTGGGTGGTTGCCCCGAGATCGGCTGCGCTGCTGGCAGGGTGTACCGTCGCCGCCTGCAGGGGAATCCCAGGCTGGCCGGCGGCCGCCCCGCTGACGTCACGCCCCCTACCCCTCTCCCCCCCCCCCCCCCCCCCACCTGTTCAGTCACTGTCTTCTGGGTCAGAGGCCCCTGGCTCCAGCGTCAGAGCTCGCCGATTCTCGCTCCCTACGTCAGGCGCGGCATTTCGCATTTCTGGCGCGTTCCCGTTCGCGAATAGGTCGTATCACTCGCTTTCTCTTTTGAACATTTCGAAAGACGAAATATGTTGTAGAATAATAGCCGGTGACAGTCACAATAGCCTGTGATTTTAACTAACGCACGACTGGTCTCGGGTTTGTACCCATCTTCAGGTGTTTTTATATTCAGTTGCATGTTTCAGTGCTCAATGCTGCAGATCACTGTTTAAATAAAAGAAAGCATATAATGACTATACAGACCCAACAGACTTAACTGGAAGTTGCTACGCGATATATGTTGCATTATAGCATTATATTATACTGTAATTGCGTTATAGTATTATATATATTGTATAATGCTATAGTACTCGCACAGCTGGAGTATCCAGTCGATTCCACACTAAGTCATACGCATTAATAACTTCAGAAGTACATACACTCACATCAAACGTTTGTACGTAGGTAAACTGTGATCTAAGACGTCGAAAAATGTTACACATACAGAAACATAACAAATATTACAGATTATGGAAATGAATTAGTTACGCGATTACCGAGCCACACTATCATTTTTAATAGACAGGTGGGTTGCTGCCTAATTGCATAACGCTATAATCGTTGTCAATTTTTTTTCTTGATTGTTAAGCGGCAATAAGTAATAGTTTTCGTTTTTTATTCATGTGTTTAAAGATGTGTAGAAATGACTTGTTTGTCAGGACTGCTTGTTCGTTGAGAATGAGGGGCAGGGGGGAGGGGCAGATGAGTTGGTGCTATGGATATAAATTTAAAGCTCTTCAGGAAGGTTCTTTTTTTTCCTTTGCTGACCAAGTCTGGGAAAGAAAATGAATTTTGTTGAAGGGCTTAAAATTACATCCATAACAGCAACTCATCCCACATCATCCTCACTGACCAAGTGGTCCTGGAAAACAAGTCATTTCTACACATCTTTAATGAAATTTTTAAAAACAAAGACTGGTACTGATTTCCCCCCACAACTAGTTACAAAAATAAATGACAATAATTACATCGTTATACATAGTTGCCTAGCAGCCATTACATATACAATAAATCACAGTGTCGTTCCATAATCGTGTAATAATTTCATTTTCATGATCTGTAACACCTGTTATGCATCTGTATGAGTAACATCTTTGAACTCTTAGGTCTAAGTTCTTTGACCATAATCTCTTGTTATCCTCATAACATGGAAGTACCACTATTTACTATTAAGTACAACATACAGTTAATGTGTAAAAAATCGAGATAATTTTGTGAAAAAAGTGATGAATGTAATGTGTAAAGGACATGAATATCCAGCTGTATGTAGGTACTGTAATACCATACAACACACTACGGCCACAAGCTCGAAACTAGTCGTGCATTGAATAAAATCACCTGCTATTGTGACTGGTAGCGATTATTATTCTACGACCTATAAAGGAACAGTCACGGAGTTCACGTGCACCCATTACGGATAAATTTCACGAAATATGTGCCAATGTTTATTTTCTCGTCCACAGATTCTGGGAGTATGAAAGAAACTAGTGTTCATACGCAGCTTCACCGACGTTACCTCTTCGCAATCACCTTTACCGAATAGAACGGCGAATGGAGGAGGCGGGGGGGGGGGGGGGGAGAGGGGAAAGATAACACCAAAAGTACCCTCCACCATGGACCACGGGATGGTCAACTGTCATGACACAGCACGCGCATTGACTGACGATCGGAAACTGCACGCAGTGTTGTCTGATATAGCAACAGCAATTTCATCAACCACCTGTGGTGCAACCGGGAGTCGGCCTCTTCCCGGAGTTCTCCAGTTGATTGTAACACCTTCATCATCCTCCGCACAGCAGGTGACGAAAGAGGACCCTTCAGTGATCCTTTCAGCAGGCGATATTCTCGAAGAGCAGTTGTAGCATTACAGTTGTTTTGACAGTAGCGCTTCACCAATAATACCCTGCTCCTTTTGTCCAAGCTCATGTTGACACGTCAACAAGTGCACTGTGACTGGTCAGGTGTGTGAGATTATGAATCATGATGACTGATCACGGATCCCGGTGGCCATAGTTGGAACTGGACGGTGGCGCTGTGACGCATGGAAATCATGCACCACACTCTGGACATTAATGCTACCAAGTTTGGTACTCGTACTGTAATTATATAATAAATCCAATCCCAAAGAAAGCAGGTGTTGACAGATGTGAAAATTACCGAACTACCAGTTTAATAAGCCACTGCTGCAAAATACTAACACGAATTCTTTACAGACCATTGGAAAAACTGGTAGAAACCGCCCTCGGGGAAGATCAGTTTGGATTCCGTAGAAACACGTGAGGCAATACTCACCCTACGACTTATCTTAGAAAATAGATTAAGGAAAGGCAAACCTACGTTTCTAGCATTTGTAGACTTAGAGAAAGCTTTTGACAATGTTGACCCGAATACTTTCATTCAAATTCTGAAGGTGGCGGGGGTAAAATACAGGGATCGAAAGGCTATATTGTACAGAAACCAGATGGCAGTTATACGAGTCGAGGGGCATGAAGAGGAAGCAGCGGTTGGGAAGGGAGTGAGACAGGCTTGTAGCCTCTCACCGATATTATTCAATCTGTATATTGAGCAAGCAGTGAAGCAAACAATAGAAAAATTCGGAGTAGGTATTAAAATCCATGGAGAAGAAATAAAAACTTTGAGGTTCGCCGATGTCATTGTAATTCTGTCAGAGACAGCAAAGGACTTGGAAGAGCAGCTGAACGGAATGGACAGGGTTTTGAAAAGGAGGATATAAAATGAACATCAACAAAAGCAAAACGAGGATAATGGAATGTAGTCGAACCAAATCGGGTGATTCTGCAGGAATTAGATTAGGAAATGAGACACTTAAGGTAGTAAAGGAGTTTTGCTATTTGGGGAGCAAAATAACTGATGATGGTCGAACTAGAGAGGACATAAAATGTAGACTGGCAATGGCAAGGAAAGTGTTCCTGAAGAAGAGAAACTTATTAACATGGAGTATAGATTTAAGGGTCAGGAAGTCGTTTCTGAAAGTATCTGTGTGGAGTGTCGCCATGCATGGAAGTGAAAGGTGGACGATAAATAGTTTAGACAAGAAGGGAATAGAAGCTTTCGAAATGTGGTGCTTCAGAAGAATGCTGAGGATTAGATGGGTAGATCACATAACTAATGTGGAGGTGTTGAATAGAATTGGAGAGAAGATAAATTTGTGGCACAACTTGACTAGAAGAAGGGATCGGTTGGTAGGGCATATTCTGAGGCATCAAGGGATCACCAGTTTAGTATTGGAGGGCAGCGTGGATGGTAAAAATCGTAAAGGGAGACCAAGAGATGAGTACAATAAGCAGATTCAGAAGAATGTAAGCTGCAGTACGTACTGGGAGATGAAGCAGCTTGCACAGGATAGAGTAGCATGGAGAGCTGCATCAAACCAGTCTTTGGACTGGGCAACAACTGCAATTATTTTCCGTGTTATAACGTGTTAAGTAGGGAAACTTCAAATATAACCGGTAGATATAATATAACCGGTAGATATCCGTATCGTTGGTGGTCTTCATCCTCAAAGTAGCTATTACTGCTCAAAGTCTATCCGTAAGGTATCACCGCCGACGGTGTATTTTACGTAGGAAGAAAGTAACTGGCAGTACAGTGTTTGACCCCCGCATCTCGTGCGCAGTGATTTCCAGAGAAAGAGCGTGTGGCGCGCAGTTTGCGCGCAGCCCCAGGCGGGCTTTCACTCGCTGGAGAGCGGCTGTCGGCGCCTGGAATCTCCAGCGGTCAGGGCAGGGCAGGCCGCCTTTGTGTACGTGTGTGCCTGGCTGGAGCAGCGCGGAGAAGCCTACCGTCTCATTCATATGCAGCAGCGAGGTCAGTTCACAGAGGCACTGCTGGGATTATTCTGCTACCAACCAGAGCGGCCTCACTAATTTACTATTTATACGTTTGCCAGCTGCTGATAATGTCTCCCAATTGGGTAGCTAACTGAACCGAGTAGCGTGTTCTTCGCTCCAGGAAGTATCCTGTTATTTGAAACACGGCCTCCGCTTTTGAAGACGTGTAATTTTCTTGTTTTCCCATATGGGTTTACGTTCGGATGATTCACGCGTTATTGTGCTACATTACCCGCCTGTTGCTCTGCAGTCTGCTCGGGTGCTACACGTAATCAAAACATCTCAATACGTAACACATTTTTGTAGCAATACATACGCTTTTTCAGCATACATCACTGCCTGTTCTGAGAAGGTTATTTTTGTTTACGCTTTACCGGTATTTAGTACGTTACGTGCTGCAGACAGCTGTAAATGACTATGTACAGCGCCGATTCTTGTGAGGGGACGTATCATTACCCAGCGCTGCCATCTCTGTAACGGACAGGGCGAAAGTGCGAACTTCCGTAACCGATTTGCTTCGAATTGACAGGCTGTGCAAGGCGCGTATGTAAACAGGAAGGCGCAACTTCCAATCGCTTTCGAGAAGCCGAGTTTGAATATTTTAATCCTGCTTGTAGGCCTACATTTTAGATGTCCGTTGCCATCCGAGGAGTCTGTAGCTTTGCGTGTGACGTATTAGTTTCAGAAGCGCGAGGTCCTTGGTTCGAACGTGTCTACCCGTACTTTATTTTTCCTTCTGGGTCATTCTGCCAACGTACAGTATTAAAGCAATCCCTCTCATATCTACCCCGCTGGCGTAGTCTTGCAACGTTTATTGTTACAAGCAGAAGAAGAACTTTTTAAAACGACTACAAAATTGCATGTAAACATCGAACAGAATATGGAGATAACTTCTAGAGCAGATTGCTTAAAAATTCATTCAAACGTACGCCTGTACCAATATTCGGTGATATGCTTCGATATGCGTGACGGTCGAGAGCCGTTTATGAATATAAAACGAGTTTGTTTTGCAATAGACACTTTGAAAAATCATCCAAATGTAAAAATTCGGCGTTCATAAAAAAAATGATTCAAATGGCTCTGAGCACTATGGAACTTAACTGCTGAGGTCATCAGTCCCCTACAACTTAGAACTACTTAAACCTAAGTAATGTAAGGACATCACGCACATCCATGCCCGAGGCAGGATTCGAACCTGCGAACATAGCGGTCGCGCGGTTCCAGACTGTAGGGCCTAGAACTGCTCGGCCACTTCGGCCGGCGGCGTTCATCACATGTGCTGTTTGTCACAATAGTTATTGTTTTCCACGTTTGTAAGATCAGTATCTCCCCGATTTCTACGTGCTCCGTAGGTTAAATATTATACTTGTCACAGAGCTACGAGGGTTGGAAACTTAATAGTGGAAACTATTTATTTACAGCTCGTTCAAAATAGATACGGGTTTCAAAGTTTTACTGACCTTCAAAGTAGTCAACAGCATTGTGTATAATCCGTTGCAACGGATGTGGAAGTCGCAGGATACTCTTACCAGTGACAATTGTGTTGACAGTTCGAGCGGCGCGGTCTATTGCCCTATGAATTTGTAGCAGTTCTGAAGCGAATCCCGTGTAGTGTTTCCTTCAGTTTAGAAATCGAGTTGAACTTACGAGGGCTTATGTCAGGGGGGTCATGGCCCATGGAACATAGGCCGGTGTGAGGTGGAGCGTACACTATTAGGTTAAGTAGTGGTTTTGACTTTGTACATATGTGCTGCTTGTGTTTTCCTTTTCTTTTTCGTTTATAAATGTATAGCTATGTTCTTCTTCTAATCATTAACAAGGGTCTTCTTAGGCACTTGTGGGTTTTATTGTTGTTCTGAAGAAGGTGTAGTTATCTACGCCGAAACCTGGGTTAACAGTTAACACTAGGTGCTTTTTTCGCAATCGAGGCGGGTTTTTAGTTTTTTAATAAAGGTATTTCCCATTTAAAGTCGTCACTCTCTCCCTTCTTTTTCGTGGTCATCAGAAACAACTGCACGATTCTAAACTCTATGCTCACTCATAGCGGCGATGTACACGTAACAGATACGCCTAAGACAGCTCACACACTTCGTGAAAAAAAGGAGTCATTGTGTGCGAGGAGGGGAAGCTATTGTGGCGAGGTGGGTGCACAGCTTATAGGAGGTCTCTCAGTGCTACGCGACTGTGGTTTGCTGCTCAGTAGTGTGCGCTCACATTAGCTTATACACCTCTAATTCAACTATTGATTAAGATGAACATTCCCATATGTGTATGGAGTCAATAACGAGGTGCTTTCGAAATATCGGTTCTACTCTCAACATTATGAACAGCAATACTACACCTTGACTGTTATTTCGGGGACACACGTGCATTCTTAGAGATATTCGTCTATTTTAAGTGAGAACTAGAGGCAACGGCAGAGAACCTGCTAGAATGAAATTATAATGACCACACAGGGAGAAGACACTAAATACTAGAGGGCGTCTTTTTACGGCTAAAAATTCTAACAATGCTTGATATCAATATCTGTTTAAAGGTCCCACACTGAGTGATAGTGGTAACAAAATTGGCTTATTTTCTGTCTGTCGATCGTCTTTTTTTTCATTTCTAGTTTCGGGCGATGTCGCTTATCTTCAGAGCATTTCTCGTAGCTACAGAGTAACCAGTCTTAACGGAACTGTCACTCTCATTGTCATATACTCAATCGTGAAACTTATAGTTCCGTTATCAATGGTTACCCTGTGAGTACGAGAAATGATCCACTCAGACGACTTATCACACTGAAATTACAGGCGCTGTCATCAACTTCTTATAGGAAGCGTAATATATTCGTCAAAAAAAGCACTGGTGACACTATACAAAAACTGGTCGGCAACGGATATGTTTGTTGAACAGGACATAACGTATTTATTGTTCTTTTGCAGATGACCGAATAATTTTCGCAAACTGCAGACAAGATATGGACTTATGGTAGATAAATCGCAGAAAGAATACATAAGACGGGGTCTGAAATTAATTTCGAGACAGAGTATAAGTATATTGGTAAATATGGAACGGATTTTGTTCTGGAACATGAAAAAGTTAAAAAATGAGAAGATGGTAAATATTTAACATCTGTTATATCCAGTGATGGCTCCTGTGACAAAGATATTGAAACCAAAGTAGTGATGGGTAAACGAGCGCCGAAGACCCTACATGGACTTATTTCGGACAGTAGTATTGGGCAACGGATCAGAAAGAGTGTTCCGTAGTGTTGTTACTTATGGCCCGGAAGTGCAAGCATTTAAGAATAAAAGAAGGGACACCATTAGGACAATGGAATTAGATTTTATGAGAAGATGTGTGCAAGTCACCCGTGAAGATCAAATCAAAACATCTAAAACGTACGAAAACATGGAACTCATTTCTTGACGATCAAACTGGAGAGTAAAAGTCTTCAGTAGTATGGACACGTTCAGTGAATGAGCAAACGACAGGCGGCCTAAGAAGGTGTTAATGTGGGCCCCAAGAAGAACTAAAAGGGGTTAACAGCGTTCGATTGGAGTAAAATCAAAGAAGAAGTAGATTTCCTACAAATCTACTCTGTATCTCTACACAAGTACTTTATACACTTTCGTAACGCTGCACTGCACTTTTCTACTCCTCTACAAAGAACTAAACCAGTTGACGACGGCAGTCTTCATTTACTCGCCACCTTCAAACCATTGATACCGCACTGGTGCATGATATCCACACCACGTCGCGCATAAGAATGAAGGAAAAACAAGTCATCTCCATGTTATCAATAGTAGCCCGAAAATACTCGTCGCTTGTCATTCGTTGTGTTGGCCGATAATCGTTTTCGGCACGCAGCTTCCACACAATTTTCAATATTCTACGTCTTCCGCGACGTGTAACAAGTGTTGTGTAGAGAAATCCACCATCCCGAGCAGCAATAATCAATAGTAGATCAGATTGCAGTTTTGGCTCCACCTGTTGCCCGATTAGGTCAGTCACCGCAACTGCGTGCTAAACGTAGATAACTACAGTGTGGAGTACCCAGGTTCGATACTCAGTACCTCCAAGGATTTTACCTTGGTGGACGGACGCCAGCTAAGGGGCTACTTGAATGAGAAGTAACGCTTCCAGTGTGTGGGAAGTCGGCAAAACGACTGAGAGAGCTGTGTGTTGAGTGCTGACCACATGTCACATCAGACAGCAACCGGATGATGCAGCACGGTGGAGGATGACAGGGCGACCGTTCGGAATCCCTCGAGCCTTCTTGGCCTGGACGGGGAGATCGACGTTTTTGTTGTTGTACGGCAACATGCGTGGGCGATGAGAGCATCCATCAACTGCCTATCTTGCATATTTCAATGGCCGCTTTTAAAGTCTCGACACCATAGCTCCATTGCCTAACACTTTTTTTCACTCGCTGCTGTAGGCAAATACACTAGGCACAGCTCATGATAAGCTTGAGAAGCTGTAGATCCTTTGGTATACAATCAGCGAATTACAGCCCCAAGTTCCCAAATTTCTGGAATAACGATTTTCGAGGCCATTAGCGTTTGTTTCCAGGCACAGTCAACCAACTTACCCGAATAAAAACCATGATTGGTGAACGGCTGTCTCTCCATTGGCAAAAATTAGATCGTACAGCATTCTGTGTATTTTGTTCTGAGCTACCTACAAAGACACGGACAGAAATACACCGACAGAAAAATTTGCAACACCAAAAAATGATTAATGTAGAGTAATGAAGTCTCTGGAATACATTTCTCTAAACACACTACTGGCCATTAAAATTGCTACACCAAGAAGAAATGCAGATGACAAACGGGTATTCATTCGACAAATATATTGTACTAGAACTGACATTTAATTACATTTTCACGCAATTTGAGTGCATAGATCCTGAGAAATCAGTACCCAGAACAACCACCTTTGGCCGTAATAACGGCCTTGATGCGCCTGGGCATTGAGTCAAAAAGAGCTTGGATGGCATGTACAGGTACAGCTGCCCATGCAGCTTCAGCACGATACCACAGTTCATCAAGAGTAGTGACTGGCTTATTGTGACCAGCCAGTTGCTCGACCACCATTGACCAGACGTTTTCAATTGGTGAGAGATCAGAAGAATGTGCTGGCCAGTGCAGCAGTCGAACATTTGCTGTATCCAGAAAGGGCCGCACAGGACCTGCAACATGCGGTCGTGCATTGTCTTGCTGAAATTTAGGGTTTCGCAGGGATCGAATGAAGGGTATACAGGTGTTATACAGGTGCCGCACCTCAGTTTGTGGGATGGACGTCCGTCCCCGTTGCATTTTGTCGGTCAATACAAGGACGGTTAGTGCTGGTTGTGGATGATAGTGGAGTTGTCATCCGATTACGTCCTCCATGTGCTCGATTGGAGATAAATCTATCGATACAGTAGGGCAAGAGAACATGCCGACACCCTGTTGGGCTATAACAGCGGTATATGGGCGAGCATTATCCTGTTGGAAAATACCCCTTGCGATACTGATCATGAATGGCAGCGCAACAGGTCGAATAACCAGACTGAAGCACAAATTTGCAGTCAGAGTGCGTGGGATAGCCACGAGAGTTCTCCTGCTGTCACACGAAACTGCAGGCCAGATTATAACTTCAGGTGCAGGTCCCTTGTGTCTGGCGCGTAGACAGGTTCGTTGCCGGCCTTCAACGGGCCTCCTTCTGATCAACACACGGCCATCACTGGCACTGAGGCAGACGCAGGTTTCAACACAAAATACACTACTGGCCATTAAAATTGCTACACCACGAAGATGACGTGCTACAGACGCGAAATTTAACTGACAGGAAGAAGATGCTGTGATATGCAAATGATTAGCTTTTCAGAGCATTCACACAAGGTTGGCTCCGATGGCGACACCTATAACGTGCTGACACGAGGTAAGTTTCCAACCGATTTCTCATACACAAACAGCAGTTGACCGGCGTTGCCTGGTGAAACGTTGTCGTGATGCCTCGTGTAAGGGGGAGAAATGCGTACCATCACGTTTCCGACTTTGATAAAGGTCGGATTGTAGCCTATCGCGATTGCTGTTTATCGTATCACGTTGGTCGAGATCCAATGACTGTTAGCAGAATATGGAATCGGTGGGTAATACGGAAAGCCGTGCTGGATCCCAACGGCCTCGTATCACTAGCAGTCGAGATCACAGGCATCTTATCCGCACGGCTGTAACGGATCGTGCAGCCACGTCTCGATCCCTGAGTCAACAGATGGGGACGTTTGCAAGACAACACCTATCTGCACGAACATTTCGACGAGGTTTGCAGCATCATGGACTAGCAGCTCGGAGACCATGGCTGCGGTTACCCTTGATGCTGCATCACAGACAGGAGCCCCTGCGATGGTGTACTCAGCAACGAATCTGGGTGCACGAATGGCAAAACGTCATTTTTTCGGATGAATCCAGGTTCTGTTTACAGCATCATGATGTTCGCATCCGTGTTTGGTGACATCGCGGTGAACGCACATTGGAAGCGTGTATTTGTCATCGCCATACTGGCATATCACCCGGCGTGATGCTATGGGGTGCCATCGGCTACATGTCTCGGTCACGTCTTGTTCGCATTGACGGCACTTTGAACAGTGGACGATACAGTTCAGATGTGTTACGACCCGTGGCTCTACCCTTCACTCGATCCCTACGAAACCTTACATTTCTTCAGGACAATACACGACCGCATGTTGCAGGTCCTGTATTGGCCTATCTGGATACAGAAAATGTTCGACTGCTGCTCTGGCCAGCACATTCTCCAGATCTCTCATCACTGAAAACGTCTGGTCAATGGTGGCCGAGCAACTGGCTCGTCACTGGCCAATCACTACTCTTGATGAAGTGTGATATTGTGTAGAAGCTGCATAGGCAGCTGTACCTGTACACGCGATCCAAGTTCTGTTTAACTAAATGCCCAGGCGTATCACGGCCGTTATTACGGCCAGAGGTGGTTGTTCTGGGTACTCTCAGGATCTATGCATCCAAATTGCGGGCAAATGTAACCACATGTCAGTTCTAGTAGGCTATAATATATTTGTCCATTGAATACCCGTTTATCATCTGCATTTATCCTTGGTGTAGCAATTCTAATGGACAGTAGTGTACAACAGACCTCCAGCCTGCCGTCAAAAGAGCTCTCGCTTGACACCACTGAAGTCGCAAATGGCGGTGGTTTTGGGGTCAGTCGAATGCACGCTACAGGCCGTCTGGGTCGGAGCTGTCCTTTAAGTAACAGATTTGTAGCCGTTGTGTCACGGTCGTGCCAACTGCTGCTCAGATTACTGCTTCAGTGCAGCACGATGCACCAGAGCCACAAGCCGAACACGATGGTCTTCCCTCTCGGTAATGCCACGCGGTCTTCCGGAGCCTCGTCATCTTGCGACCGAACATTCTCCTGCCCACAGTTGCCAGCAGACAAGTACAGTGGCAACCTACCTGCCGAGTCTTTGTGCAATATCGCAGAAGGAGCATCCAGCTTCTATTACACAACTTCGTTCAAATGTTAACCTACCGAATATAAACTGGAATGTTAGAAGAAATTACGGGCAAACAGATTGTAAATTTCGGTCTGGAGAATTATGGGCCTTGCAAGTGGATTAAGGAAGAAAAAGGCGCACCGTGGTTTAATAACGAGATTCGGAAACTGTTGGGGAAGCGACGCTATTGCACTCTCGGTTGAAAAGAGAACGCGCAGACGAGAAGCAAAGGTTAACAGAGATTCATGCTACTGTGAAAAGATCTGTGCGCGAAGCATACTACTACTACCGTTGTCATACCTTAGCAAAAGATCTGGTAAAGAATCGGAGAAAATGCTGATGCCATGGAATCGCGCTAAGTGGGTCTTAGGCTTCCATCCGGTCACTTGTTGCCCAGTTTGGTGTGACAGTAGAGTACAGCAAAACGAAAGCCGAAGTTTTAAATTTGACATTGCGCGAAACTATAGACCTATATCTCTGACGTCGATCTGTTGTAGAATTTTAGAACATGTTTTTTGCTCGAGTATCATGTCGTTTTTGGAAATCCAGAATCTACTATGTAGGAATCAACATGGATTCCGGAAACAGCGATCGTGTGAGACCCAACTCGCTTTATTTGTTCATGAGACCCAGAAAATATTAGATACAGGCTCCCAGGTAGATGCTATTTTTCTTGACTTCCGGAAGGCGTTCGATACAGTTCCGCACTGTCGCCTGATAAACAAAGTAAGAACCTACGGAATATCAGACCAGCTGTGTGGCTGGATTGAAGAGTTTTTAGCAAACAGAACACAGCATGTTGTTATCAATGGAGAGACGTCTACAGACGTTAAAGTAACCTCTGGCGTGCCACAGGGGAGTGTTATGGGACCATTGCTTTTCACAATATATATAAATGAGCTAGTAGATAGTGTCGGAAGTCCCATGCGGCTTTTCGCGGATGATGCTGTAGTATACAGAGAAGTTGCAGCGTTAGAAAATTGTAGCGAAATGCAGGAAGATCTGCAGCGGATAGGCACTTGGTGCAGGGAGTGGCAACTGACCCTTAACATAGACAAATGTAATGTATTGCGAATACATAGAAAGAAGGATCCTTTATTGTATGATTATATGATAGAGGAACAAACATTGGTAGCAGTTACTTCTGTAAAATATCTGGGAGTATGCGTGCGGAACGATTTGAAGTGGAATGATCATATAAAATTAATTGTTGGTTAGGCGGGTACCAGGTTGAGATTCATTGGGACAGTCCTTAGAAAATGTAGTCCATCAACAAAGGAGGTGGCTTACAAAACACTCGTTCGACCTATACTTGAGTATTGCTCATCAGTGTGGGATCCGTACCAGATCGGGTTGACGGAGGAGATAGAGAAGATCCAAAGAAGAGCGGCGCATTTCGTCACAGGGTTATTTGGTAACCGTGATAGCGTTACGGAGATGTTTAACGAACTCAAGTGGCAGACTCTGCAAGAGAGGCGCTCTGCATCGCGGTGTAGCTTGCTCGCCAGGTTTCGAGAGGGTGCGTTTCTGGATGAGGTATCGAATATATTGCTTCCCCCTACTTATACGTCCAGAGGAGATCACGAATGTAAAATTAGAGAGATTAGAGCGCGCACGGAGGCTTTCAGACAGTCGTTCTTCCCGCGAACCATACGCGACTGGAACAGGAAAGGGAGGTAATGACAGTGGCACGTAAAGTGCCCTCCGCCACACACCGTTAGGTTGCTTGCGGAGTAGAAATGTAGATGTAGATGTAGATGTAGAAGAAATCGTTCGTGCAGGAGAATCGTACAAACGTACCATCGTTTGACCATCGAACAGACTTCCGTATGGGGAACATAGTGATACACAACCGTGGTCTAGAGAAACAACTGGAGGAGTTGAAAACAAATGTCACGATGTCCGGATGGAATCCCAGTTCGGTTTTTCAAAGAGTACTCTGCTGCATTGGTCCCTTACTTAGTTTGTATTTATCGCGAATCTCTCGCCCAGCGCGAAGTCCCAAGTGACTGGAAAAAAGTGCAGGTGGCCCCTGCGTGTAGGAAGGGCAAAAGAGCGGAACTGCAAAATTACAGACCAATATCCCTAACACTGGTTTGCTGCAGAATTGAACACATTCTCAGCTCGAATATGATAAATTTTCTTGAGGCCGAGAAGCTTACATCCACGAATAGCATGATTTTTGAAAGCTTCACCCCTGCAAAACTCAGCTTGCCCTTTTCTCACATAATATACTGCAAACTATGGATGAAGGCCAACAGGTAGATTCTGTATTTCTACATTTCTGGAAAGCGTTTGACGCTGTGACCCATTACAGATTCTTAAGGCATGAGCATATGAAATAGGTTCACAGATATGTGAGTACCTCGAAGACTGTAAGTTACAGAACCCAGTGTGTTGTCCTCGACGGCGAGTGTTCATCAGACGGAAGGGTACTGTCGGGAGTGCCCCAGAGAAGTGTGATAGGATCACTGTTGTTCTATATATAAATAAATGATTTGCCGGATAGGGTGGGCAGCAATCTGCGATTGTTGTTGATGATGCTGTGGTGTACGGTAAGGTGTCGAAGTTGAGTGACTGTAGAAAGACACAAGATGATATAGACAAAATTTGTAGTTGGTGTGACGAATGGCAGCTAGCTCTAAATGTGGAAAAATATAAGTTAATGAGGATGAGAACGAAAAACAGGCCCCTAATACAGCATAAGTAGTGCCCTGCTTGACACAGGAATGTCGTTTAAATATGTATGTGGGCGTAACGTTGCAGAGCGACATGAAATGGAACGGGCATGTGAGAACTGCGGTAGGGAAGGCGAATGGTCAACTTCGGTTTGTTGGGAAAATTCTAGAAATGTGTGATTCATCCATAAGAACGTTAGTGCGACCTGTTCTTGAGTACTGCTTGAGTACCAGGTCGGATTAAACAAAGACATCGAAGCAATTCAGAGGCAGGCTGCTAGATTTGTTACCGTTAGGGTCGAACAACACGTAAGTGTTATGGAGATGCTTCGGGAACTCAAATGGAAATTCCTGAAGGGAAAGCGACATTATTTTTGAGGAACACTACCGGTATTGCTAAAATTTAGACAACCGGCATTTGAAGCTGACTGCAGAACGATTCTGTTGGCTCCAACGTACACTGGTAGTAAGGACCACGAAGATAAGATTCGAGAAATTAGGGCTCATACGGAGGCATATATATATATATAATTTTTCTCTCTTGATATTTGAGACTGGAGCAGGAAAGGAAACGATTAGTAGAGGTACAAGGTACCCTCCACCACGCACCCTAAGATGAATTGCGGGGTATTGATGTAGATGTGGATGTAGAACTCAGTGAGGTGTTAGTAATGCCGTCTTTGTCGCCTGAAATGCGTTCTTGACTGACATCAACCCACTATGTCCAATCTCAAATGTAACTAACACTCACTGCCTTTACAGCGTGTATTTGAAACACAGCCTATTTGCGTCCTCACATAGAAGCATTAGTTGCGCCACCTTATGCTCAAAAATGGTTCAAATGGCTCTGAGCACTATGGGACTTAACATTTGAGGTCATCAGTCCCCTAGACTTTAGAACTACTTAAACCGCATCCACGCCCGAGGCAGGATTCGAACCTGAGACCGTAGCAGCAGCGTGGTTCCGGACTGAAGCGCCTAGAACCGCTCGACCACTGCGGACGGCCACTCTTATGCGATTGGAGCTTAATTTAAAGAGATAACACCTTACAGATGTTGAAACACGCTTGCCAACTTTCATCTCACACAACTTCTTCTTTGCGTTGCGGTTTTTTTCCGTCAGTGTATAAGCAAACGGCCCTTACTTTTCGAATACGTCTCGTAACTGAATCTAAGCGCGTTACAGAATTACCAAGTGTGTACAGGAAAAAGGGACGTCTACAATAATCGAATTATCATTTCCACTGTGTTGAGGAGAGTAAAAAGCTCGAAAAACATTTGTGTGTTTTATTTCGCGAAGATACATTGCTGCATCCGGTTCTTACTGTTCATCTAACCACGATCAGTTTTAGGAACTGGAACAACATTCTGGTCTGTTTTTTATCCTGTCGGGTGTTAATTCAGTTGGCTACTTGACAAATTTGAAAAAAAAGTGGGTAAATCACTGCGCGACAGAGTTTGCGAGATTAAGATCACTCCGTGAAATTTATAACGATGGGGGATAAAACAGCAAATCGCCTCCAAAGCCCGCAAAGAATACTGCGTCGTTCCCGGTAGAAGTAAAATACAGTGAACATATGAGGCAGTTGATGTATTGCTGTGTCAAATATAAAGGATACCGGTGACTGTAATTCGGGCGATTTGTGCTCAGTATTTCCTTTTGTATTCTGGTCGCCATAACTTATGGTAATGAGCTAGCCGCTACTTGCTCGAGTAAAGCAGGCGAAATGAATGAGCCATGATTGCTAATAAAGTATGCAATTAGACTTGCACCAACAACACTGGACTGTAGTTTAAAATGCATTCTTATTTTCTTTGTAACGTTGTGTGTAGTGCATAGATGTGTTTAAGAGAGTAAAGTCATACAACGAGCAGCAATCCTTTCTTCTAACATTTTATTTATTTTTAACAGACGGTCACTCTTGTTTATGGCTGCTTTTAACATTCTGAGTGAGGAACAGACACCCTAACATAACGTTCCCTACAACTTGAATCCATAGTGTTTTTATAATGGAAACAAATAAATAAAAGGGCGATACAAACAACACTCATGTAGTCGGA
The DNA here is from genome assembly GCF_023864345.2 of Schistocerca serialis cubense. Lineage (NCBI taxonomy): Eukaryota > Metazoa > Arthropoda > Insecta > Orthoptera > Acrididae > Schistocerca > Schistocerca serialis. The sequence goes on from NC_064641.1 coordinate 899,001,756, forward strand.
CTGTAAACCTCTTTGGTGTACCTTATCCTTAATCTACGTTTTCTTTCCCTCCCGCCCGTTGTACATGTAAAAATATTTATGTGAACGCGAATGCAGCATCACTTGTTATTATGCTGTATAATATGAATTCTGTGCTACAGATAAGAGCCTGGCACTTAGCTTCACAGGTGAATATTTTACACACATCCATGTTTGGAACTCCGGTGTGTTGCACGTAAAAGCAGTAATTTATCCTGATGTATATGCGAGTGTACGACCTCTTGATGTCATGCAAGTTGATGCAAAAGTATGTGTAATTGATGTAGATGTTTCTGATTACTATTCAGACACCCTGATTACCCTTGGTATCGTGTTGTTTGTATTGATCTCGATTTCAGTCCTGCACGTTAAAAGTGCAATAAAAATAACATGTTTCTGTTTGTTTGAAGAACATATCTTGAAGCCTTAGTGCGTATAGAGGAAGCTAAGTAGATAATGGCTTCAACAGAAACTCATGTTCGGGCAGCAAGTAAAGGGAGTCAACGACATGACTACAAAAGGCAGTTTTAAGCGGACGCAGGTGACAGTAAATACGCAGGGACGGTGAGGCTTAGGCAGGATAGACTATTCTGGACACCTGCATCAAAATATTCTTACGATTCGAGGTCACAACAACAACAACGGGAATGGAATCTCCCCACTCTCCTCTTCTTCCCCTCCCCTACTTCATTCTTTTATTTATGTTGCTAAATTTCATTTCATTTAGTTAGTTCTTTCTCTGAAATACAATTACCCACGACGACAGCAACAATCCGTTCTTTTTAACACAATGATTATTTTCTATTTACACCGAAGCGCCAAAGAAACTGGTATATAAAGAAATATATAAACAGGCAGAATATGGCGCTGCGGTCGGCAACGCCTATGTAGGACAACAAGTGTCTGGCGCATTTGTTACAGCGGTTACTGCTGCTACAATGACAGGTTATCAAGGTTTAAGTAAGTTTGAACGTGTTTGTTACAGTCGGTGCACGAGCGAAGGGTCACAGTATCTCCGGTAGCGATGAACTGGGGATTTTCCCGTACGTCCATTTCACGAGTCTGTCATGAATATCGGGAATCCGGTACAACATCAAATCTCCGACATCGCTGCGGCCGGAAAAAGATCCTGCAAGAATGGGACCAACGACGACTGAAGAACATCGTTCGACGTGACAGAAGTGCAACCCTTCTGCAAATTTCTGCAGATTTCAGTGCTGGGCCATCAACAAATGAAAGCGTCCGAACCATTCAACGAAACATCATCGATATGGGCTTTCGGAGCCGAAGACTCACTCGTGTGTCCTTGATGACTTCACGACACAAAGCTTTACGCCTCGCCTGGGCACATCAACACCGGCAATTGACTTTTGATGAGTGGGAATATGTTATCTTGTCGGACGAGTTTCGTTTTAAATTGCATCGAGCGGATGGACGTGTACGGGCATGGAGACGACCTCATGAATCTATGGACCGTACATGTTAATAGGGGAATGTTCAATTTGGTGGATGCTCTGTAATGGTGTGGGGCATGTACAGTTGGAGTGATAAAGGACCTCTGATTCGTCCAGACACGACTCTGACAAGTGACACGAACGTAAGCATCCTGTCTGATCACCTGCAACCATTCATGTCCACTGTGCATTCCGACTGACTTGGACAATTCCAGCAGGGAAATGCATCAACCTATACGTCCAGAATTGCTACAGAAACGGAATAATTTGAAAACTGCTGAAAAGAATTAGAAGTCTTGAACACACCTTTAGTAAAGATTTACTGGCGTCATCCCACTTTTGTCCATCTTACATCGATGACTTTTCATTCGTTCTGGTTCTTGCATAAGTTTCTCTCATCGTGTTCTCTTGGTCTGACGAGAAGAAGGTAAGGCACTTTTGATGTAAATGTGCGCGTGCAGTGTTTTTACAACCCGCATTTAGCCTAAACGATTGTGGGAAATGCACGACACATCAGGCCGAAGCGAAGATTTCAGCGGCACTGAAGGTACCCTGCACTATTAACTGTAGGAGTAAAATGATGCGCCTGAATTGTGTTTAATAATGCTTCTACGAGCGTCCGTTAATGATCTTTGACAATATCTCTCGCGGAGAATTACAGCTTTGTTCTTACTTGTAGCGACCGGTAGCTTTCGAGGCAGCTTCGCTGAGCACTCTCTTGACAGGCCAATGGGATATGTTTGTTTACGTGGCCTCGAGTGCCTGCTTGTTCTTGCTTTGGGTTTGTTCCCTGTACAACTGTTCGTCACTTATCTTTTTTTTCCGCAGCGAGAATGACGAGCGACGCGCGACATACTGATTGTGCCCTTCTGGTGTCCGGTGGACGTGGAAAACCCGTTTCGTTGGAAATGCGACGACGAACGGCGAGCAGCAGACAATGGTTGCAGCTGGGAGGCAAGTCGGAATGTGCACTGCCGGAGCATCCCAAGTCACTTCTCGGAAAACAACACCTGGCGGACGGTGAATGGCTTCAACGTGATGGGACGATCTAAGTTAAACTGTTTACGTAATATGTCAAATTATTTCAGTTCCATATTTCACTAGCTTATAAATGTCATTCCTGACTTGAAGAATTAGATAGTATTTCTGAAGATAAGTAAGTGCAGTCACAGTACTGCCAGTCAGATACTAGGTCAGGGAAAATTAAGCGGGAAGGGCGGTTGTATGGTACACACTTATCCCAGGCGCTCTGTTGTGTAGGCAAGCGCTGAGTTTATTGTTAAGAGGGTGAGTCAAATGAAAACCTTAAATTTGTAATAACAAATCGAAATTTTGCGCCGTTATCCTGTATGTTGGTAAGCGTGCTACAAACAGCGTGCAGAATGGCCTGTAGGTGGCAGCATAGCGTAGATGCACACATACCGTAGCAGTATCAGTTCAAATGGTTCAAATGGCTCTGAGCACTATGGGACTCAACTGCTGTGGTCATTAGTCCCCTAGAACTTAGAACTACTTAAACCTAACTAACCTAAGGACATCACACACAGCCATGCCCGAGGCAGGATTCGAACCTGCGACCGTAGCAGCAGTATCAGTATAAAGATGGCCGCCCCACTTGCTACTTGCACCAGGGAAGAACAGCGTTCTGTTATTCGGTTTCTGAGTAGTGAAGGTGGGAAACCTATTGAAATTCATCGACGAATGAAGGTTCAGTATGGTGATGCATGTTTGTCACAGCAGCAAGTCTACGAATGGAGTAGGAAGTTCGCAAATGGTGTGATTTCAGTGGCAGATGCTCCTCGTCCAGGTCAGGCACAACGAGATGTGACTCCACAGAACATTGCAGCAGTTGAAGCCATAGTGAAGGAAAAACGCCGAGTGACACTGAATGACACTGCAGCATGTTTACGGATTAGTCGTGGGTCAGCACACCACATTGTACATGATGTGCTCCAGTTCTACAAAGTGTCTGCAAGATGGGTGCCACGGCAGCTGACTCCTGAAATAGCGACGTGTTGATGCTTGTCAAGAACTTCTTCCGCGCTTTGAACGAGAAGGTGATGGCTTCCTTGCAAGAATCGTTACTGGGGACGAAACCTCGGTTCACTTCTACCAACCGGAAACGAAGAGAGCGAGCAAGGAATGGCGCCATTCCTCATCACCAAAACCAAAGAAGTTTCGAACAGAACCGTCAGCAGGGAAGGTTATGCTGACTCTCTTTTGGGACGAAAAAGGCGTCATTATGGAGTATTACAAGCCTAGAGGGACCACTGTCATCAGTGCATCACACACAGATCTCCTAAAAAATCATCTGCGGCCTGCAATCAACTCAAAGCGGCGTGTATTGCTGTCAGCAGGTGTCATTTAGCAACATGACAGTGCAAGGAACCACACTGCCCGTACAACAGTTACAACAATCTCAGACCTGCATTTTGAGTGTCTTCCTCATCCACCATACTCACCAGACTTTGCCTTAAGTGATTTCCATATGTTTGGACCACTCAAAGACACAATGGGAGGAAAGAAATTCCGTTCTGATGAAGAGGTACGCCAAAAATTTTAAAAAATATTTAAGGTTTTCATTTGACTCTCCCTCGTAGTTTGTCACAGCTTTTCCATAGTAATCATTCTCCTGTCATTCTGCCACTCACAGCCCTACTCTCTTACAGTGATGTAGTGCAGCAGTAAATCCGACGGGCACAAAGGCTGACCTTTAGGTACTCACGCGTTACAAGTACCTCCCCACTTCCGTGAAACTAACGTGGCAGTCGCCTGTTTTAAGGAGCAGTAGGTGATTAGTGTTAATCGTCCCGTCGACATCGAGGTCATTAGAGACGTAGCGCAAGCTCTATTAGGGAAGGATGCAGAAGTAAGGCTACCGTGCCCTTTCAAAGGATCCATCCCGGCATTCACCTTAAGCGATTCTGGGAAATCACGGGAAACTTAAATCTGGATGGGAGGAGGGGGTTTGAACCGTGGTTTGAACCGTCGTCCTCTCTTATGCGAGTCCAGTGTACTTACCACTGCGCTACCGGCTCGGTGACTCTTTTAAGAATAGTACGTACTTCATTAGAGGTATGCAGTGTTGGTCATTAAAACGAGCTGAGAGAGCCACACTAAGTTACGAGCACTAAGGGGCAAGAATGAATTCAAGAAAAAAGAAGGAAGTCCAGACACCAGAGAGCCGCGAACGAGAAACGAATCCAAGATGGAGAAATTGTGTGTCGGTGGCGATCCATAGTGGCAACGAAATCAGAAAGATTTTTTTTTTCATAGTAGAGGCGCTAAGCCTGTCTAAGAGTGTAGCTTCATAAGAAATAGGTGAACGCAGAGAGGTTAAATATGTTGTAGAGACCAGAAAAAAAAATGGACAGCGAATCTGTGAGTAGATACGAAGCTTCTTATCCAAAACAGAAACTGAATGCTAGCACCTACACCCACCCACCAACCCACCCACACACACACCCACCCACCCACCCACCAACCCACCCACCCACACACACACCCACCCACCCACCCACCCACACACATACACACACACACACACACACACACACACACACCTACATACACAGACTAATTTCTTATTTTCCAACGTACAACACTGCCCTGGAAGTATATTAAAAACAATTCTCATCACCTCAGCCCCGACGGAGGTTTATGATCTGTTTGATAGTAAATCAAATGCTAGCACCGGTAATCCTCTCCCATTGGTTCCCAGCTGGGAATCCAGTTTGCGTGATGCATAGCTGAAAACAACTTAGGCTCTATAACTTATCATATATCAAACAGCTCAGCTTTCTCTACCTCTTCGAATTCAAACTAATAATAATAATAGTAATTCTCTCTCTCTCTCTCTCTCTCTCTCTCTCTCTCTCTCTCACACACACACACACACACACACACTCACACACACTCTAAAGAAAAACAATCTGGTATGCCTAGGCATGAGACTATTGGGTCCACAAAAATTTATGGGCCCTTTCACTTGGCAAATACGAGGAACAGGAATTCATGACTGGGAATCCCTCTTCCATACCACCACCGCTCCAGTTATAACGTAAGCCCCACTGCCATCTAGTTCGGTATTTGACTGACTAGAAGTAGGCTCTACAGTGGGTTGTAGCTCGAACAACATTCGTGGTACAGAATGATGAGACCATAAAGGAAGGACGGGAGGTGATGCTCAGGGGCTACATAAAAAAATATTAGGCACTTTTTATACGAATTAAGTGTCGAATATTTTGCTGCCGCAGATTGTGCCAGAAATAATTACAAATAGCATAACCATAATCGTATGATATAGGCTTTCCCAGCCGTATATACTTCATTTAAAAATGTAGATCCATCAAGAAAATAAAAACAGCCGCACCCGGGGTATGTAAAATTCGTGTTTACAGGCAGGTAGGAGACAGTGTTATACCTAAACAATAGTATACCTAGTAATGGACGATATTTTTTGGTCGGTACTTCAGTCTAGTGACAGCTTTTATATCTACATATGTACTCCGCTAGCCACCAAGCGGTGTGTGGCGGTGGGCACTATAGCGCTAAAGTCATATTTCTCCCCCTCTGTTCTACTCGCGGATAGCGCGAGGGAAAAACGACTGACTGAACGCCTCAGTACGAGCCCTAATTTCCATTATCTTTGAATGATGATCATTGCGCGATTTGAAAGTTGGTAGTAATAATATATGCTGTACATCCTCGGCGAAATCGGATTTGGGAATTTAGTGAGCAGCCCCTTCAGTTGCGTGCGTCGTATATCTGCAAGTGCCACTTCAAACTTTCTATAAGATTTGTAACGCTCTCGCGATGGCTAAATGTACCAGTCACGAATCTTGCCGCTCTTCTTTGGACCTTCTCAATCTCTTGAATCAGACCCAACTGGCAAGGGTCCCATACAGACGAACAGTAAGACTGTACAAACTGAAGTATTGCAAGCAATTTCCTTTTTTGAAGGACTGATTCGCTTTAGGATTCTACCAATAGACCACAATCTAGAGTTCGCCTTTCTCGTTACTCCTGTAATCTGATCGTTCCATTTGAGATCATTTCTAATAGTCACACCCAGATACTTGACGGATGTCACCGCTTCAAAAGACTGGACATCTACTTTGTGCTCCTACATTAATGGGGATTTTCGTTTTGTTATACGCAGTAGGTTACACTTACTAATATTGAGAGATAACTGCCAGTCATTACACCACGCATTTATTTTCTGCAAATCCTCATTGATTTGTTCACAACTTTCGTGTGATACTACTTTCCTGTAGACTACAGTATTATCGGCAAACATTCTAATGCCGCTGTAAGTACCATCAACTAGATCTTTTACGTAAATCGTAAAAAGCAGCGGACCTATTATGCTTCCCTGGGGCACACCTGATGTTACACTTGTTTCTCTTGAAGTCTCCCCATTCAGAATGACATACTGCTCTCTGTCTGTTAAAAAACTTTCTATCCAACCGCATGTGTCATCGGATAGACCGTAAGTGCCCACTTTTTGGAGCAAGCGACAGTGCGGAACTGAGTCGAACGCCTTTCGAAAGTCGAGGAATATGGCATCAACCTGGGAGCCGGTATCTAGAGCCTGTTGTATATCATGCACAAAGAGTGTCTCGCATGGCCGCTGTTTCCTAAAACCGTGCTGGTTTCTGAAGATGAGCTTCTCAGGGTCTAGAAAGGTCATTATGTCTGAACACAAAATATGTTCCATGATTCTACAACAAATCGATGTCATCGAAATTTTCCGGTAATTATGTGCATCCGATTTTCTATCCTTTTTATAGATTGCTATGACCTGGGCCTTCTTCCAGTCCCTTGGAACTTTCCACAGTTCCAATGATCTCTGATAGATGATGGATAAGAATGGAGCTATATTTGTAGCACAGTCAATATAAAATCTTACGGTGATACTGTCTGGGCCAGATGCCTTCCTGGCGTCTAAGGATCTTAACTCTTTTACAATCCCAGATACATTAAACACTACGTCAGCCATCTTTGCGTTTGTTCGATAGTTGAAAGGGGGAATGGTTTTTGAAAGCTAGGTTTAGTATTTCGGCCTTCTGTTTATCATCATCCGTTACATTGCCCGTATTGTCAGCAAGAGAAGGTACTGAATTATTTGTAGCGTTCATAGATTTTATACGACTAAAATTTTTTTAGTGATTTTTAGAATCTGCAGATAAAATATTACTTTAAAATTCATTAAAAGAAGCTCTCATTGACCTTTTGACAGCTGCTTTCATTTAGCATAATTTCTTTTTGTCAGGGGGGCAATTTAGAATCAAATGAAGGAATTCCCAAGCAATTTCCACAATTTCCTAGTTTTTGTTGATGTTAGACATGAGGTTTTGTACCCCACAGCGTCCGTAAATACCCGTATTTCGAGTTCTACACATGTCAGTGCTGCCTTATGTTGTATTAAAGTTATTTACAATCTACTGGTAATTCTACAGTTACAGAATTTTACGATGAGTACTATGTATGTAACATGTAGACAGTTACGCCTTACTTCGCCGATCGTGCGCTACCTTGTATCTTGAGCAGTACGCTATCTTTTACGATGGCAGATGTGAAACTTGTAGATGAATCGAATTTCTTTTAGTCTTACCAATTTTCCTTGTCTTGAAAGTGGAAATTTGCGTTGGTTTCCAATAGGTCCTGTTTTAAAATGTTTTTAAGTTGTAATTGGTGTTTGATGATACTTCTACTTAATTTGATTTCGTTTACTAATTATTGGAGTTTAGTAGCGTAATCATGTAATAGATTATTAAATATAGTATTCACAAAATTTTCTCTACTGCAACGCTTTTAAATTTCGTTAGAATGTATTTTCCTAGGTACATGATCTTGTTGTATGTTCGAGCTTTTTTTTCACATTTGTAAAAACCTTAATTTTTCAGAGTTGTTTTGTAATTTCAGAAAAAGGCTGAAGTACGTGAAAAGTGAATACATTGTTAAAAAATGGGATGAGAAGATATTTTAGACTACTGTTACAGGGCTGCCTACGGGCGCTTCAGTGTGTACCAAGGTACGGCACTCACCCCTACACTGAAACCATCAACATCGGCACAGCCGAATATAAAAGTTACTGCCGCCTCGGACATACGGACAAATGGGTCGCAGCGGAGCATGCTTTTTGAGGTGTAAATCACTAAATCAAATACAGTCTGACGAGCGAATTAGGTTCAAAATGGTTCAAATGGCTCTGAGCACTATGCGACTTAACTTCTGAGGCGATCAGTCGCCTAGAATTTAGAACTAATTAAACCTAACTAACCTAAGGACATCACACACATCCATGCCCGAGGCAGGATTCGAACCTGCGACCGTAGCGGTCGCTCGGTTCCACACTGTAGCGCCTAGAACCGCACGGCCACTCTGGCCGGCAGCGTATTAGGAACCGATGCCATTTACAGTTATAAAACTCGTGGCAATAATAATGAAAAAAGAAGGAGTGCCGGCTTTGCAGCAACAGAATGACGATCGATTACTGTTGATGGAGAACGATGACACCATCCAGAGATAATCAGCACATCACGTGACCCATGATGAGGCCATCTATAGAGTTCTATAACTCAGGGGGTTCTTCGAGACCTAGATGCAGCCGCCTTTTTACCTTCGAAGATGTCTCCCGCAGTCGGAGCCCAAACGTCAGGTAACAGTTTTACACATAGACGCGGCCAGTCAGCGCAGAAGTTTTAACTGAAGGTCGAACCACAAATTGCGTCAAAAGTATTTGGAAACAGCTCCGTTCCCCTGATTCCGACCAGTATTCCACTTGGTATTCAGGCAAATAACGGAAACGGTTGTCCCCTAATATTCGCAGCTGGGCCTTCCACTACTCCACTCGTGGCTCGCTGATATTTGGCTGAAATGAACTCAAGCCATAGTGGACGTGAAAGAATAAATCTTATAGTTACCAACAAACTCTTTTCGTTTACAAACGGATTTACAGCCAGTTTTCACCTAACACCGTCACAGAAGATTATTTGGATTTTCAGGAGACACGGACCCTCGCGGTGACAGTACCGCTATGAAAACCTCGTGACAGGACCGCTGCTGGCAGAATGTACAAACAATCCCCCTGCTCACTCACGGTTCCACTGTCAACTTCTGCAGACTCGGCCACTAGCGGCACTCTTTCAAGAGTGACTGGGACGTTTTTGATCACTGCATCACTTTCTACCCACGAAGTGAAACCGTTTTTATGCCACAGAGAAAGTGTCTACGAAAGTTTGGGGCAAGAAGGGTAACGTAGTAAGTCCAAGGTATTGCTATGCTCCGACTGAATCTCTCTGGCATATCGGAGAAAATGAATAGCCTTAATGAACAGTTTGTTATTATATGGGACTGCAGGATTTGTCGGCGAAATTAATTGACGTAATCTTTTTCGGTTATTAGCCTGATGATGACGAGCAGGAAACTCGATGAAACGTTCTAACAGTACGACGCCACGACTCGACTAATAACCCGAGAAGTTTTCGTCAGTTTGTTTTTAGTTCCTGGCTTCTAAAGCTCCGCCGAATTTACCAAAGCCTAATGCACTGCCTTAACTCACTTTGGGTGGCTGTGATAACGTGTTCGATTAATAAGACTTAGGTTACTCTTTTTGAGGAAATAGGCATTTTGAAACGTAATCATTCGCCCACGCAAGGAAGGCCCAGGATTAACCGTATTTCGGTAGAACTGTATATGGACACTCACATTCTCCGTAATGCCAATGATAGATCTACTTCAGGACGTTTAGTGTATCTCAGACTTACAATTACCGTTTCATATTTAGATACCGGAGGAGGCCATCTCCTTTCCCAAATCGTTGACATATGCAAAACTTTGGTGCGCAGGGCAGTAGGTGTTTTGAGAAAAGTGTACACTGCACGATGAACTGGGACATCCTAGTGTTTTAGAAGGGAAAGGATAGTCTCAGCAGCCGGCCGCTGTGGCCGAGCGGTTCTATTCGCTTCAGTCTGGAACCGCGCGACCTCTACGGTTGCAGGTTCGAATCCTGCCTCGGGCATGGATGTGTGTGATGTCCTTAGGTGAGTTAGCTTTAAGTAATTCTAAGTTCTAGGGGACTGATGACCTCAGATGTTATGTCCCATAGTGCTCAGAGCCATTTGAACCATTTTGATAGTCTCAGCAACCGATTTGACAAGCGTTTTACACGACACCACAACATCAGACACAAGATTAGGAATATGAGGGTGATGCATTCAGGTCTACTGCATTTTCACCTCTGGCAGTTCACTTGTGCCGAATACAAGCCAAATTTTCACGAAACATCGAGTTAAGGTCATCATCGTCCTGTGATGGAGGCTATGAAATATTAGATATTCAACACAGTGTTGGACACAGCATGTGGGACGAGATTTTTTCACACAGTTGATAGCATTATCAAAGACTCAACGCTAACGAGGCAGTGAGCGTGCCAAACTGATGTGTAATATGCGAGTGTGGTATTAGAGTCTGTCAGCAAATGATCAGATGCTGCAATTTCCAAGGGAAAAGGCATGATGTTGCAAGAACTTGTGAAGCACTGCACACAGAAGACTGTCGACTTCTTCGATCGTGGGTGGCAGTTAATTCGTTACATGAATGCTCAAATCATTTTTTCATTGACCGGTGCTCCTATGAGAGAGCAAATTACAACCTAGCGACAGAAACAACAGGTCATACGCTATGTTGTTTTCCATTCCGCGTTTCCATCATGTGTTATCGAAAAGAAATTTCTGTCTTCGGCCAAGAGATGTGGCTGCACTTGACTTTCATCCTTAATGAGCACGTTTCATCTCATCACCCAGCCATTCTGATTGATTTATAGTGATTTCGATAATGCAACGGAACGATTTGTTCAAGAACTTTCAGCCGGCCGTGGTGGCCGTGCGGTTCTAGGCGCTACAGTCCGGAACCGTGGGACTGCTACGGTCGCAGGTTCGAATCCTGCCTCGGGCATGGATGTGTGTGGTGTCCTTAGGATAGTTAGGTTTAAGTAGTTCTAAGTTCTAGGGGACTGATCATCTAAGATGTTAAGTCCCATAGTGCTCAGAGCCATTTGAACTATTTTTTGAACAACTTTCAAAAAGTGAAAATTCTAATCCAACAACGAATAGCGTAAATAATCTTCGCCGGTTTTCTGCTCGTTCTCAGATATAAGGGCAGCAGTGCTTATCGCCGTTAATACGATAAGACAATTGTGCGTTCTTCTTGATCTTATTGATATTCCCTCTAACTTAAAACTCTCTGCGATTTCATGGGGGAAAGTGCTCGAATTGAAAAATGAAAAGGAAAGAGACAAAGAATGTTGAATTCATTGCTGATCAAGAACCTCCATCCTTCTTCGATTAAAACCGGTTACCCACTGGGTATTCGGGAAACAAAGTTATTGCTTGGTACTGTTCCGCTATGACTGGTCCAAGTATTGAGAAACATTTGAAAGGACGCAGCCCGCAGGTCGTATTCTAGAACTCGTAACTTTTAGAGACCCGTATAAGTAGCTGATTTTCCTGAAGCAGATTACACATAGACTACGACTATTCATGGTTGTTGATACTGTATGAGGTAGAACAGCGGTTTATATCCCGGTCCGCCATCCGGGTTTACCTTTTCCGTGGTTCCCACATACCACTCCAAGCAAATGCCAGGATGGTTCCTTTCAAAAAGACATGGCCGATTTTCTTCCTCCATCTGAACATGAGCTATGTTCCTAATTCACTCATCACTGACGGGACACTGACGGCTAATCATTGTAAGAAAATCTCGCGTTGATAGGTTGTCTGCTAAATAGTACGGATTTATTGAGGTTTCCTTATGAACGTGTTAATTTAAGAACAAGTGGCGTCTGAGCCACACTCAGACGAGAAAAAAAAAAAAGAGTAAGCAAGTACTTCATCTACAGTTTCCAACTGCTTGACCTTCACTCTTAATTGAACCTCATGGAGTATTAAAGCTGCCTGCTCAAAGACTGTACACCTGTTGCTTTATAAGTGGCTGCTAAATGCAGACTATTTAGTTGGCCACTTAACTTATTAAAGTAACAGTTTACGTAAGAAAAAGGAAAACGTGTGATTCTTGTTCCGTCCCTGCTTACCTTGAGAGACCAACAACAAAGTAGCCCAGGAGTGTGTCAAGAATCTTATCATAGTTGTTGAAAGAGTTGATCATTTGGTGAATGATATTAAACTTCAACACAGTCATTCTCACTTTCATTATTTGCGAATCAAACTGACTAGGGGCATTCATTACTGTTTCCTAATGAAATGCTGCTTGCATATTTTTTTATTCTCTGTTAAATACACTTGATATATTGGCATGCCGACCACGTTCGGACTACAGATACACTATTGGAAAGGAAAACGATGGCAAAAATAGAACCAAATGAGGTCACACAAGGTTAAATGAGATGAAAATACAACTAATCTGGATGCAAGAATGCGAAAAAAACATGGAGCGGATGATAAATTAACAGCTGTCTTCAAGTTAAACACTCCTATAAAAACGGAAGGCCTTCAACTAATATGTTCATCTAACTCTAACGTACGACGCAGAAATTACGATTCTAGCAAAAAATGCAATGAAAATGCTACCGCTATTTAAAAAAATCTCATTTGCGAACCTGTTTATTTATTCTGTTTTCGTCCATTGCTTCACCTATCGTAGCACTTTCTGACTTTTCACTTTTGTTTTCTGTTAGGTGACCTAAAAGGTTAAGGTGTTATATTCGTCCTATGGTTTCATGGTTAGATTCTTCAGTAGGTGACACAGTGCTTAATAAATTGCTTTGAGTGTGGTATTTGTTTCTGGGGAATCTGAGTTCTGTTAATGTTTCTTCTAGCATCCATTCGGCGTGTCATCCTGTTTTGTCTTAGTTAAAATGCACACACATACACACAAAGGCACACACGCACACACACATACGCTTCTTAAGTGCGGAAGGGGTTTCTAGTTCCGCCAGTTGCCTTCTAACCAAACGTAACCTCCCGAAGTCGTTGGACAGAACAATTGGATGGGAACAGTTTTTCATTTATTTCTAGGACGTTACATCCCAAAGTAAAAGTATAACAGTCTAGTGTACGCGAGTTTGTTTACCTGTGCATGAAAGTATTGTGGTGTCGCAGAAATGACATTAAAGTTGAACTTAAAATCAAAATTGGAGATCAGGATGTAGACGAAGTGAAGGAATACTTTTATCTCGAAAGCGGAATAATACATGATGGACGGAGCAAGGAGGATATAAAAAGCAGACTAGCACAGGCAAATAGTACATTTCTGGGTAAAAGACGCCTGTTACTGTCAAACACGTGCCTCAGTTTGAGCGTTACTCGTACGATGACTACCGGGAAAGGTGCAAGAGGACCACCATCATCCCGTTCTTCTTCAAAATATCATCATACATCACGAGTATGTTTGAGTACACGAGATTGATACTTTAAGACAGTGTCTCTGCCTACTTTCCTGCTGCTTGAGGAAAAGGCCGTACCACATGCGTTTGAAATTAACAATACGACACTTCACTCCGCTCCGAATACGAACTCAGCCAGTAGCATTGGATCCGCGATAAACTCTGTCCAGCCACTGACAAGGGGAACTTCCCATTCCACACCTCTCAGATTTAATGGTAAGAGGGCCCAGTGCATAGCCCGTCAAAACCGGAACGCAGATCAAGCATAGAAACAGGAAGAAGGAGTAATGAATTGTGAAAAAAAGCAAAAAAAAAGACTGTTAACTTTCGAAGGACAAGAAGTGTAATATAGAGCAGCCTCACTGAGCACTATTGTTGTGGTGAGGTGTTTTTTTCCGATGTTCGCTGTATTAACAGTTGTGTCTGTGTCGGGGTGTAACGTCCATTTGCAACAGCGAGGAGTAAGGAAGAGATCTATAACGACAGTTGATTCTGCACAAATATTCTATTAGCAGCCGAACGGAAGTGGTTGTCGTATGGGAATCGCAAACGTTTGATGACAAGGCGACAAGTCAACTGAATCTTCCACCGAAAAACACGTCTAGTGTGTCTACACGGCATTAGAGACAGTACGTGTGTCATGTGATAGGAATCTCTTATCGACGCACCTAACTTGTACGCCGGGTAGGTGAGTGAGATATGCTTCCTTCCCCGATTTAGGTGTTCGTGTGAATGTAAATGTGATCACTTCCAAGGAAAAGATGAAAAGATAATAGCTTGTCACATAAGCTGCAACAAATAAATGCAATAGTGTCACAATCATACAGTTTCTCTGTGCTCTGTCAAAACTTATGTTTTTACCTTTTTTGAAGTTGCGTTCCGATTTCGAAGTATTGACTCTTGAATTCCTTTGTTGTAACATAGTTCAGACCCATTTAATCGTTGTTTTCATTTCTGTGAGACGTCTTTGTGGTATCTCGCTTGCTCTCACTATTCATCATGTTAACTTGTGACGGTAACGTATTCTTACCACGTGATTCATATTCTGTAACCAGTGTACATTATGACAAATGCCAAGAGTACCGAAAGAGAACAAACATTTCAATGGCCGGACGGACAGTTCGTAATATTGTGAAAAAAAAAATGAAAATATATGGCACGAGAGAGATTTGAACACGTCTCTTCCGCTTCCCACTTCAACAACGTGACCACGTAACCATAACGCCGTGGTAACCTGGCCTCCTTCAATATTGCAGTTGTTAATCAATTGTTCAAAATGACACACTCGCATTATTTATTTTGCCGCCAACCGGTTTCAACCCGCGATGGGGTCATCTTCAGGGCAATTTACGCCATTTGGTCGCTCGCTGGAGTCGTCACCCCGCCTGTGTACGGTTGGTAACTATCTGATAGTTACCAACCGTGCACAGGCAGGGTGACGACTCCATCGAGCGACCAAATGGTGTAAATTTCCCTGAAGATGACCCCATCGCGGGTTGAAACCGGTTGGCGGAAAAATACATAATGTGAGTGTGACTGTCAGTTTGAATAATTGATTATAAGTAAATTAATCGCTGTTTATCTCCATACAACTATGTTGTCTAAAAATTTATGCAGTTGTTAAGCTTGGACCGTTCAGTGTTTCAACTATGCTTTTGTTTCCACAGCTCAGTACACCTTTTCCTGTTTGAATGCTTGTTCTACTTTTAGTTTTTAACAGGCTTTCCACTAGGTCATCTTACCACTAAATCTAAGGGGGGTGCTAGGGAAAGTTTCCCTCGTGAGTCTAGCACCACGTGTAATCCTGATTTGATGTGATGACAATGAGGCACCCTCATTGTGCTGGTGTTTTTTTTTTTTTTTTTTTTTTTTTTTTTTACGTTGAGATACAGAGTCATCGCATGAACCTGTGTTCAGTGTATACCGCCTTTAGCATCTGAAGATGGTCATTGTACGGCCGAAACCGGTTATGACTGCGCCATAAACGTGTGATTGTGTCTAGAAATAAACAAAAAAATAGTGATTAAAATTCTTCTGGGTATCATGCCGCGTCATTGCTAAAAACTAACAACAATAATAAACTAAAACCGACTTTTCGGCCGAATTGCAACGGCCTTCCTCGTGCCCTGAACAATTTTAATTACTATGACACCGGCCGCGTAAGCCTACGTTCTTATAAAACAAAAAAAAATTTACAAAGGAATCAATCACCCACTCCATAGACAAGGTGTCGTTTTTTCCTAAATCATCGGTGGGTCTCATTCTTACTGTCTTAGCGTAAGGGTAAATTTGTTCTATCCTATAACGATGTTATTCCAGTGACATATTTTGGGTGCACGTCTTGGATGTGGCGGTGGTATTTGAAGTCCCATACCACCCTCCGACGTTGGAAGTCCAAGGTAGCAGGTAATATGTATCACAACTACATAGGTGCTAATGTTGGTGGTCGTATGATGGTCGGTACATATCGAGTTGTCGTATCAAGACTGACATTTCATTAGTGGCCGTAACAGGGCTATTGTTAGCCATGTTCTAATCTGAATCCTCAAGGATGGTGAGAGGAACAGGTTGGCGGTGCCAGTGCCGGGAAGTCGTGGTGCCAATGTTTTGTAAGCCAGCGACCGTGTCGCGTAGGGCATCCATTTTGTCGTAGAGACACCTTGCCTTCTCTTGAATGGACGTCTTCTATCATGCTTGATTCCTCGTGGAGGGTAGTTGCCCTCGTGCGGGGGGGGGGGGGGGGGGGGGGGGGAGGGGTAGGGGGCATGCAGGCTCTACCGAAGCACCTTATTGTGCAGGGACTGGAGGTTCTGCATCGGGGAGGCACTAATCGTGGCTCGAGGTGGAGCCATAGGTGGGGGAGGGGGGGGGGGGGGGAGAGGTGGACAACCCTTGCGGTCTAACTGTAAAGGCACACACGGCGTTGACATGACAGCGAGAGCGTACCGAGAACGTTGCGTTTTGAATGAGAGTTGCTCCCAACGCAAAGTCACTAAGCACCAGGTGATACTGAGACCCCGCCGTCTCCAGGATTCGCGAGGCAGGGACGAACGGCGGCCGCTGGGTTACGCCGGTGCGGCCTTGAGCGCCGCTCGGCTGTTACGGAACGAGGCGGTGTCGGTGTCAGATTGCCGCTGCTGTCCCGTTATGTCCATTCTGGCGGGCGCTTGTCGATCGAGAGATTAAGCACCTCGCCCGCTGCCAGCCAATTCCGCAGTCGCGTGTGTCCGGCCCGGTTCGGCCGCCCGCGCCTTGTGTCGTACTGTGCGGAGAATGGAACGGCCGACGCCTTCGACTGCGTTGCATAACGTCCAGTCCCGTCCATTTCCGCGGAACTGCACGTTGACTCACGATTTCTCCATTAGGGTCCGTGGTATTTTGGGAACCGGACGCCTTTCCAATGACATCACTTCCCTTGCGTAATGTGTTCTAGACTCGGAACGAGGAAGTTGTGTTCCAT
Organism: Schistocerca serialis cubense; assembly: GCF_023864345.2. Classification (NCBI taxonomy): domain Eukaryota; kingdom Metazoa; phylum Arthropoda; class Insecta; order Orthoptera; family Acrididae; genus Schistocerca; species Schistocerca serialis. The sequence goes on from NC_064641.1 coordinate 899,019,094, forward strand.
CTAAACCTACACGCATACTTTGCAAACTGCAAAGAACATTAGCGTTTCTTCTCATTCTATTCGTGCCTGGAACGCTAGTAATATGGGAGTTTAAATGTCTCTTTGTCCACTGTAATTGCTCCAGTCTCGCCCTACGGTCCATACGGGAGTGATACACAAAAGGCTGTATTCCTTAATTATTCATCTAATAGTGATTCATGACATTGTAATTCTGTCACAGACACCAAAGGACCTGCAAGAGCAGCTGAATGGAATGGACAGCGTTTCGAAAGGAGGATATAAGATGAACATCAACAAAAGCAAAACGAGCATAATGGAATATAGTTGAATTAAGTCGGGCGATGCTGAGGGAATTAGATTAGGAAATGAGACACTTAAAGTAGTAAAGGAGTTTTGCTATTTGGGGAGCAAAATAACTGATGATGGTCGAGGTAGAGAGGATATAAAATGTAGACTGGGAATGGCAAGGAAAGCATTTCTGAAGAAGAGAAATTTGTTAACATCGAGTATTGATTTAAGTGTCAGGAAGTCGTTTCTGAAAGTGTATGGAGTGTAGCCATGTATGGAAGTGAAACATGGACGATAAATAGTTTAGACAAGAAGAGAATAGAAGCTTTCGAAATGTGGTGCTACAGAAGAATGCTGAAGATTAGGTGGGTAGGTCACATAACTAATGTGGAGGTATTGAATAGAATTGGGAAGGAGTTTGTGGCACAACTTGACTAGAAGAAGGGATCGGTTGGTAGGACATGTTCTGAGGCATCAAGGGATGACAAATTTAGTATTGTAGGGCAGCGTGGAGGGTAAAAATCGTAGAGGGAGACCAAGGGATGAATACAATAAGCAGATTCAGAAGGATGTAGGCTGCAGTAGGTACCGGGAGATGAAGAAGCTTGCACAGGATGGATTAGCACGGAGAGCTGCATCAAACCAGTCTGAGGACTGAAGACCACAGCAACAGCAGTGATTCTTGAAAAATTTGTAAATAGCTTTTTGTGTGATAATTGGCGTCTACCTTTAGACTCCTCTAATTCGAAAGGTGCTGCTTTTCCTTGACACTCTCCCGCGAATCGAACAATTTGTGATCATCTACATCTACATCAACAGCTATACTCCGCAATCCACCTTACGGTATGTGGCGAAGAGGACCGTCTGTATTGTTCCGTGCGTTGAAACTTTCCACAGATTTGTGCCTCTCTGGTGGAATCGCTAGTTGTGTAGAATCTCTTTTCCAAAGATGCTCGTGGTGCGAATGTGGTCCTCGAGGCGGCGTGTGACAGACAGCGACAGGAGTTGAGTTAGCAGCGACATGAGGAAGGTGGCGAGCTGGTGGGAGTCTATGTATGTGCCGGAAAACGACTTCGCCGCAACTGGAGTGATAGCGCGGGCTACTTGTTGTTCAGAGCCGTTGTTTGAAAAGCTGTAATTTGGAAAGGAGCTCCCCTTTTGCACGCAAGAGCGCTTCGGTTGCACAGTACTGGTGTTGCCGGAAGAAGATCAGCGTTTAAAGCAACGGTAGGATGTCTGTGCAGCCGTCACTATACTGTCACAGCGGCCTGGTTGCATTGGCACACGGGGACTGGATAACTCCATGTGAAGATGAGTAACTTTATTATTGAGTACTTGCCCATCTCTGAGTTTTAGTTCTTCGTCTTGCAAAATTGTAATTCAGGCTGCCCTTGTGGGATGCCATTAGCTCTACTATTTCCTGACTGGTCTTTTTCTTTATTTTGTTTTAACTGTTCATCTTAGAAGTTGTCATTGAGTTTGCCCTAAGGGGCCCATTATTTGTATGCATCTGTGGAAGCAGTGGTAATTGATTTATGTTTCAGGTCTTATCACGCCAATTTAATGATGTGTGTAATGATTTTCCAGGAAGTGTGTGCAAGACTGACGTGTGAAGTAAAGTAAGATTGCAAGATTACGGCTCAGTGAACCCACTGAGGTAGCAGCGGATGAATTCTAATGTTGAAGATTTGTTCATGAGCTAAGTGATTACCTTTGGTAATTGAACTGAAGGAGTTTTGCAACTAAACTTACTTTGAAATTCTTCTGTACTACTGTACAGTAAACGAGCAAATTTTAAACTGTGGCACGAAAAAAACTTGTGTGTACAAAACTTGTGATAATGGGATCCCGCTGAAATTTGTGGTTGCGTATTTCAAGAGCTTTTGTTAAATTGGATTTATTAGATTATTATTTTTAAGTCTGAATTGTTGTCAGTTTCTTATTATAAATTTGTTTAAAGGTTACTACATGCAACCTGCTTCCCTGGTGCTTTAAATATGATGCTGGCAACAATCAGAGCAAAATGCCTCGGACCTTTGGAGGTGACGGAGTCCCACCTCTAACTGACAAACCAGGGACTCCTAAGATGCGACTTGGCAAACAAATGGTAATGAGATGGGGAGCTATTAATATCAATGGGGGCTACTCTGGGAAGAAGGTAGAGCTGGCAGAGGCTGCAAGTAAGATGGGGCTGGACGTTTTAGCTGTTAGGACATTCGGGTAAGGGGTGAGAAAGAAGAGGTAGTGGGAGAATACAAGGTCTACCTGTCAGGAGTCAAAGCAGGAATAGCACAATGGGGTGTAGGGCTTTACATCAGGAAAGAAATGGAACCCAGCGTAGTTGCAATAAGGTATGTAAACGAACGACTGATGTGGATAGATTTGACAGTGTCTATCAAGAAAATTAGGATTGTGTCAGTATATTCGCATTCTGAAGGGACAGATCAAGATAAGATGGATAGTTTTTATGAGGCACTCAGTGATGTAGTTGTTAGAGTAAAGGACAAGGACAGTGTTCTGCTCATGGGTGATTTTAACGCCAGGATTGGAAATCGAACAGAAGGGTATGAAAAGGTTATGGGTAAATTTGGAGAGGATATGGAGGCCAACAGGAACGGGAAACAACTCTTGGATTTCTGTGCCAGTATGGGCTTAGTAATCACAAACTCCTTTTTTAAACATAAGAACATTCACCGGTATACTTGGGAAGGCAGGGGAACCAGATCTGTCATTGACTATATAATAACAGATCAGGAACTCAGGAAGGCTGTGAGGGACACACGTGTATTCAGGGGATTCTTTGATGACACTGATCATTATTTAATCTGCAGTGAAATTGGGATTGTGAAGCCGAAAGTGCAGGAGGTCAGGTCCATATGTAGGAGGATAAGAGTGGAGAAACTTCAGGATAAGGAAATCAGGCACAAGTACATAACAGCGATCTCAGAAAGGTACCAGTTAGTTGAGTGTAGTCAATTACAGTAATTGGAAAAGGAATGGACAAGGTACAGGGACACAGTACTAGAAGTGGCTAAAGAATGTCTTGTAACAGTAGTGTGTAAAAGTAGGATGAAGCAAACAGCTTGGTGGAATGATACAGTCAAGGCAGCCTGTAAAAGGAAAAAGAAGGCGTATCAAAAATGGCTACATACCAGAACCCAGGTAGACAGAGAAAGTTATGTTGAAGAAAGAAACAAAGCCAAACAGATAATTGCAGCATCCAAGAAGAAATCGTGGGAAGACGTTGGAAGCAGGTTGGAGACTATGGGTCAAGCTACTGGAAAACCATTCTGGAGTGTAATTAGCAGTCTTCGAAAGGGAGGTAAGAAGGAAATGACAAGTATTTTGGACAGGTCAGGAAAACTGCTGGTGAATCCTGTGGATGCCTTGGGCAGATGGAGGGAATATTTTGGAGAGTTGCTCAATGTAGGTGAAAATGCGATCAGTAATGTTTCAGATTTCGAGGTAGAATGGGATAGGAATGATGATGGAAATAGGATCACATTTGAGGAAGCGGAAAAAATGGTCAATAGATTGCTGTGCAATAAAGCGGCTGGGGTGGATGAAATTAAGTCGGAACTCATCAAATACAGTGGAATGTAAGGTCTTAAATGGCTACACAGGATAACTGAAATGGCCTGGGAGTCGGGACAGGTTCCATCAGACTGGACAAAAGCAGTAATCACACCAATCTTAAAAACATGGAAACAGAAAAGATTGTAACAACTACAGAGGTATCTCTTTAATCAGCGTTGTGGGTAAAATCTTCTCAGGTATTGTTGAAAGGAAAGTGCGAGTATTAGTTGAGGAGCAATTGGATGAAAATCAGTGTGGGTTTAGGCCTCTTAGAGGTTGTCAGGACCAGATCTTTAGCTGACGGCAAATAATGGAGAAGTGTCATGAATGGAACAGGGAAATGTATCTACGCTTTATAGATCTAGAAAAGGCATATGACCGGGTTCCTAGGAGGAAGTTATTGTCTGTTCTACAAGATTATGGAATAGGAGGCTAACTTTTGCAAGCAGTTAAAGGTCTTTACATGGATAGTCAGGCAGCAGTTAGAGTTGACGGTAAATCGAGTTCATGGTTCAGAGTAGTTTCAGGGGTAAGACAAGCAGCCGCAAAGCCTCAATGTGGCTCGAGTCTCACTTTATCTGCCTGGCCTTTTCGCGATGTATACATAGGAGGAACCAAGGTATTTGTCGACTCGGAACATTAACAGTAAACCAGTTCGGTGATGGAGAACGCACCTCGTGCAGCGTTCGCAACTGCAGTTGCTTGATGATCGCTGTGACGCTTTCGTGCTTACTAAATGAACCTGTTCCAAAGGCGCTGCGCATCTGTGTACCTAATCTGTTTCCTCTATCAGTCCTATCTGGTGCGGATACCAGAGCGCCGAGTGATATTCAACTGTTGGGCGAACGAGGGTTTTGTAAGCTACCTCCTCAGTGTGGCGTCTGCTTTACTACGATTGCTTTTATGTGATCATTACACTCCAGAACCATGAATGTGTTAGCTTTCAGTGATTGTTCTGCACTCGTGTAATCATACAATAACTGGTTTTACTTTCTATGTATTCGCAGTACGTTACATTTATTCATCTTGACGATCGATTACCAATCCCTGCACAAAGCGTCGGTCTCCTGCAGGTCTTCCTGCATTTCACTACAATTTCCTAGCGCAGTGACTACTCTGTACACAACAGCGTCATCCGCAAAAAACATCAAGGAATTTCCGAGGTTCTCCACTATGTCATTTATGTACACAGAAGCGCCAAAGAAACTGGTATAGACATGCGCATTCAAATACAGAGATATGTTAACAGGCAGAATACGGCGCTGCGGTCGACAAAGCCTATAGAAGACAATAAGTGTCTGGCGCAGTTGTTGCGTCGGTTACTGCTGCTACAGTGGCAGGTTATCGAGATTTAAGAGAGTTTGTACGTGGTATTATAGTCGGCGCACGAGCGATGGGACACAGCATCTCCGAGATAGCAATGAAGTGGGGATTTTCCCTTAGGGACATTTCACGAGCGGGCCATGAATATTAGGAATCTGGTAAAACATCAAATCTCCGACATCGCTGCAGCTAGTAAAAGATCCTGCAAGGATGGGACTGAAGACAATCGTTCAACGTGACAGAAGTGCAACCCTTCTGCATATTGCACCAGATTTCAATGCTGTGCCATCAGCAAGTGTCAGCGTGAGAACCATTCAACGAAACATCATCGATACGGGCCTTCGGAGCCGAACGCCCACTCTTGTACCCTTGATGACTGCACGACACAAAGCTTTATGCCGCGCCTGGGCCCGCAACACCGACATTGGACTGTCGATCACTGGAAACATGTTGCTGGTTGGATGAGTCTCGTATCAAATTGTATGGAGCCGATGGTCGTGTACGGTTATGGAAACAACCTATTTAATCCATGGACCCTGCATGTCAGTAGGGGACTGCTGAAGCTCGCGCAGACTCTGTAATGATGTGGGACGTGTGCAGTTGGGGGTGTTATGGGACCCCTGATCCGTCTTGATACGACTCTGACAAGTGACACGTACGTTAGCACCCTGTCTGATCACTTGCATCATCCATTCATGTCCATTGTGCATTCCGACGGACTTGGAAAATTCCAGCGGAAAAATGCGACACCCCACACGTCCAGAATTGCTACAGAGTGACTCTAGGAGCACTCTTCTGAGTTTAAATACTTCCGCTGGCTGCTGAACTCCTCAGACATGAACATTATTGAGCTTATCTGGGATGCCTTGAACGTGCTGTTCAGAAAAGATCTCAACCCCCTCGTACTCTTACGGAATTATGAACTGCTCTGCAGGATCCATGGTGCCAGTTTCCTCCATCACTACTTCAGACATTAGTTGAGTCCATGCCACGTCGTGTTGCGGCACTTCTGCGTGTTCGCGGGGGCCCTACACGATATTGCGCAGCTGTACCAGTTTCTTTGGCTCTTCAGTGTATATTGTGGAAAGTAAGGATTCTGTAACACTCTCTTGCGGTACGCCCGAGGTTACTCTTACGTCTGAACATGTTCAGAATGATGTACTGTGTTTTGTTTTCTACAATCTTCAATTCGCTCTCACAGCTCGTCTGGTATGCCGCGCCGCTTTGCTCGTATTTAGTTCATTACGAGGCTGCGCAGAGCTGTGTTGGACGCCTTCCGGAAGTGCAGAAACACAGCATCAAACTGGGCGCCAATATCTTCTGCTTTCTGGATCTCGTGGACGAACTGGGCGTGCTGGGTTTCACACCATCGTTGTTTTTGAAACCCGGGTCGATTGCTGCAGAGGATATTTATGGTCTACAGAAATCTCGTAATATGATAGCGTAAAGAATGCTCTAGTGCCTTACAACAGATCGATGTCAGAGTGTGCGTCTGTTCGACGACCCTCCTTGAAAACGAGAAGGACCTGCTGTTTCTCCCCCTGCAGTTAGCCACCGCTCCGAAGTCCTTCGAAACGTCATCTTACTTGTTTAGTCTTTTGTAATAATGTGGCCTAATACTGAAAAAGGTTTTCTTCAAGTTTGACTCCGGCCGTGTAAGCCTACGAAGCTATAGTCACGAAAATATTGGGTGAATATTTAATTTAGTTCACGGGCAACGTGCTCTTGCCAAAGTAGAACACTCTTCAGTGTTTTGATCACTCTTAATTCCACAGCTATTTCTGTGACAAATAATTTTTAAGCACTGTTATATGCAGTAAATTCATGCTTTACACATGTGCTCGAATGTAATGTTGGAAGTTTGTTGAATGAACTTACCCAAGGGAAGTTGCGCGGTGCGTCAGGCACTGGAACAAAAGAAGGTAACATTTTATTATTAATAATGTGTGATGAATAAACCGCTGAACAGCGTGTTGCTAGAAGTTGATGGTTTCGATGTTTTACGCATGTGTTACTCAAGTAATCTTAAAATGCAAATGTAAGTTAACTTTTTTACGCAGCACTTTTCAATTTGGTCTCATTCTGACATATAGCAATGCATGGTAAACATGCTACACAGAATGCATTCATTAAGTTAAATATTGTCTGATACGTGCTGACTCTGTTTAATTGCTTATGTAAGTGTGCGTGACTGCTGGAGTAAGTGCGCACAGAGTGCTAGCGATAATCTCCCTTCCCCCCCTGCCTCCTCCCAATTATACAGGGTGAGTCACTAACTATTGCCACCTAGAATAATTCCGGAAGTATGATAGTAGCTGAAAAGTTTGTGGGACGAATGTTGCATTGGACAACGGGGACCGTAATATGATGTTGGTTTTTTGTTGCTATGTCGGGTCGCGTCAGAGATATGAAGGTCAACTTTTTTTTTTAATGGGATGCTATAGTTTGGTACTTAATTTCTGTTAGCGGCTATCGAGACGAATCCAGTGATGTGTAACAGTAAGGTGTTTGAAGGTCAACGAAGGTTAAAAAGGTGGCATGAACATCCATTTACAGAAGGTGTTCGAAGTGATGATCATTGATATCAACGCAGTGCTGCAGTATTCGTATCATAGATTGAGTGGTGTTTCTTATCACTTGTCAAAGCACATACTCTGACAATTCTCTCTCGCATATCGTCAGGTGTAGTTGGAAACTCTTTATAAACAATGTCTTTTACGAATCCTCACAAGAAAAAATCCAGAGGCGTCAAGATCGGCGAACGAGCCGGCCACTACACATCTCCTCCGCGTCCAATCAACGATTTGGGAATTGTCTCTGCAACTCATTTTGTTTGTATATCGACTCATGCTTTTGTCAAATGCCATCGAACTTTGGCAGGGGAGCGGCGTCTCCTTGTAGCTAATAGTTGAGACAGAATAATTGTCTGGTGTCACAATAATCCTCTTTACCTGCTGACGGCGCCTTGATGTCCTACTGAAATGAGGCATGTTTCGAGGCTACTCACTTGAGTAGCAGACATTAAGTCTGTTTACTTTTGATGAAGCTGCTCTTTTTGGGCTACTACTGCTCCATTTTAGAGTAATAATTAAAGGTGTTCGCCTTCTACGACCCGATATTAATGTAATAAATACCATGGCTCAATAAGCTCTCGATATTTTGCTCTCCATTTCGTGTAGGAACATATACTGGCGAAAAGAATTGTCTCGCCAATCACCATAACCTCTCAGCACTGCATGCTGAGTGTAGCCAGCGAACTTCATAGCGACAACCACGTGCATGTTAACCTTGCTGAGTTCTCTCACAAGCAGGGCATAAACAAATCGGAGATGCCACGACGCTGGGTCCGCCAAGCAAGCGCCTCGCGTGCTAATGGACGAATATTTCGTTGAATCTGGACAGTGAGCGGTCCGTCTGCGACCAGGGAACCTGTTTAATTGAGAATCTGCATTTTAAGTGACGCTGTCCTGTAAAACTGTGGAGAAATAAGGCTAACAACGGCAGAAAATTTGTCGACATCTGTCTTAATTATGCAGAAACTCACAATGATGCTTCTTCAGACAGTAATGAGGACGCTAAACAAAATTTACTGTTCCAGTGCTTCATTCAGAATAGTATGCCTAAATATGTTGTTTAGAAAGCTAATTCGTTGACTGAATGCAGCCATGTTCTACCAATCATTTCAAATGAATGAATAATGAGTTATAATTTTTCGTCGTAGTTGCGATTTTATGTAGGCTGTTGGCGGTTTGTTTGGTTGTTTACACATCTAGTTCCGTACGACCGAACTGAAGAGCAAATCTCCAAGTCATGGAACGTGTCAGTACATGAAATTACAAGATAAAAGTAGTAACAGATAAAATAAAATGTCTATAAACCCAAAAAAAGTCAAGGCATAAGTTTCAGTTGACGCAGTCAACAATAGAACATAAGATTCAGCCTAATTTTTGATGGAACTCCTCAACAGAATAGAAGGAGTGACCCACGTGAGCCGGCCGCGTTGGCCGAGCGGTTCTAGGCGCTTCAGTCCGGAACCGCGCTGCTGCTACGGTCGCAGGTTTGAATCCTGCCTCGGGCATTGTTGTGTGTGATGCCCTTAGGTTAGTTAGGTTTAATTAATTCTAAGTCTAGGGGACTGATGACCTCAGATGTTAAGTTCCATAGTGCTTAGAGCCCTTTGAACCATTTTGACCCACGAGGAAACTCTTCAGATTCGATTTGAAAGCTCGTCGATTACTGCTAAGATCTTTGATTTCTTGTGGTAGCTTATTGAAAATGGATGCAGCAGTAGACTGAACACATTTCTGCACGAGAGTTAAGGAAATGCGATCCGAATGCAGATTAACTGAGTGAAAGCTACTAATTCTCGGGAATAAACTGATTTGTTAACAAGAAACGAAAGCAAAAATTATATGTACATATTGAGAGGCCAATGTCAAAATACCCAGACTCGTGACCAGGGGTCGACAAGAGGTTCGCGAGCTTACACGACTTATTGCCCGAATTGCCCATTTCTGAGCCAAAAATATCCTTTTACAATGGGAAGAGTTACCCGAAAATATAACACCATACGACATAGGCGAATGAACATAAGCGAAGTAGACAGCATTAAGTCTTCGAACAAGATCCTGAACGTGGGCTTTCCACGACAGTTTGCTATCTATCTCAACACCTAGAAATTTGAACTGTTCAATTTCACTAATCATATGCCCATTCTGTGAAATTAAAAATCTGGTTTTATTGAATAGTGCGTTAGAAACCGTAAAAATTGAGTCTTACTGTGATTTAGCGTTAGTCTATTTTCTACAAGCCATGAACTTACGTCATGAACTGCACTATTTGAAACAGAGTCAATGTTGCACACAACATCCTTTACTGCCAAGCTAGTGACACCAGCAAACAGAAATATTTTAGAATTACCCATAATAGTAGAGGGCATATCGTTTATATAAAAAAGGAACAGGAGTGGCCTCAACACTGATCCCTGGGACACACCCCATTTGACTGTACCCCACTCAGACACCACATCACAGACATTCTCAACACTGTGAGTAATGACCTTTTGCTGTCTGTTGTTAAAGTAAGAGGTGAACCAATTGTGAGTCGATATGACCATAGTAAGTAATAAAAAATGACTAATTTAAAAAATACAAGCTGTCTCACTGTTTGATTCAGTATGCAAAATCATTTGCAAAATGAACTCTAGGCACAAAATGGAGAGATTTGAAGATGATAATCGCCTATATTAAATCGTAGCTGTGACGGAAAGTTGTAGCTAATTAACTGTTTAGTTCAAACAGTTGCTGGGTGTCTCCACAAACATTAGGTCTGTCCTTATAAATAAATAAATCGCAATATTGTGTAAGATTTGTTGTTGGCACATGAGAGGGAGATTAAATGTTTCATCGCATAAAAGATAAATATTTTTCGGCGACTGTGTATACTGTATATACTTATACCTCGTCAGAAAAAAGTGAAAATGCGATTCACAATGTACAAAATTGAAGGGAAGTCAATTTTTTTACTTAAATCGTAAGTACAAGTCACTTTATGTTGCTACGCAGGGAGGTCCATTTGTGCTACCGTTATTATGGGACAAATTGATGGAACTCAGTGTTTAGAGTGTTTATTGTCGAAAAGAACATTAGCGTTTAACGTCCCATAGGTAATTTCTGCAAATGATGTGCAGGAATACATGGCTGTTGTCATTGAACTCAAAATCTTCCTTTATTTGTCCGCTTCGTATTCCTCTTCGAACTGCAATCAAACGAGAGCATGAGGTGAGATGTACTGAAGGCGAGTGGCTGACTACTTTGTGTTGGGAAAGCTATGGCGACGTGTAGCGTACCTGTAAAAGAGACGGTGTACATAACGCTGGTGTGAGCCATTCCTGAAAACTACTCGAGTGTTTGGAATTCCAAGCAGGTCGGATTAAAGAAAGACATCGAAACAGTTTAGAATAGTGCTGCTAGAATGCTCGGACAGTACGATAGAGATGCCGAAATTCTTATGTTTATAGAGGCATCAGAAGTTACCACCACAGCCGTATCTTGAAAATGTCTTTATTCTATCACATGACTAGTTTCGGCGGCACATTACCGCCATTTTCAAGCCCTCCACCGCCAAAAGAGTATTTCGGCATTTACTGTGAGGTCCCTGTTACTAACGCACATTGGCTGGTTTGCATCAGGAACTGCAGTGCGGTGTCTGAGTGGGGTACAGTCAAATGGGGGGTGCCCCAGGGATCAGTGTTGGGGCCACTCCTGTTCCTTTTTTATATAAATGATATGCCCTTTACTATTACGGGAAATTCTACAACATGAAGATGGTGGTAACGTGCCATCGAAACTAGTCGTGTGACCGACTAAAGACAGTCTCAAGATATAGTTGTGTAGATACTTTTTCTCATGCACTCTTCAAGAGGTTTTAAGAACAGGATTTTCAAGAGACGGAAGGACGAGCTCGTTTACCTCCAATGCTCATCTCGAGAAGGTACCCAAAGGAGAAACCGTGCGACCTTAGGGCTCGTACAGAGGTAAATAAATGTAAATGTCGTGAGACCAGGGCCTCCCGTCGGGTAGACATTCTGTTGCGCTGACCGCTCAGCTACCAGGGGCGGACCGTACAGAGATGTACAAGAAGTAATAATTATCTCTCTCCATTTGTTAGTGGAACAGGGAAGGTAATGAGGCCACGAGGTGTGAACACAGCTGTGGCGCCAGTCATTGGCGTGAACGGTTTCTGGCTGACCCAATGACAGCGTATTCCAGAGGTGCTCTTCTCGAAGAAGCCATGGCTGGACTAGCAAGATTTCTTTACCGCCCCGCCACCCTTTTTGAGGAGGAAGATTATCAAACGGACAGCGCAACCGTGGAAGCGGACGATGCCGCAAAATTGCCAGTCCCAGAATTACAAGTAATTAGCGCAGTATGGGATCTGGTTTACTAAGGAAATGCAAAAAAAAAAAAAAAAAAAAAAAAATGAAAAGATAATGACTCCTATTAAAGAGAGATTCTTCTTCTGCAACAAGGGGAAGAGGCCACGCTTGTGGTGAAGGATTTAGCGATCTTCTATTGTCAATTCCAAATGGAGCAGCTGAGTGCAATAAAGATGCCAGCCTGGCAAAAAGACGTGGAGCGGAGGTGCGAATAGCGTTATATGTTGAGTGATTACTGTGAAGGTCACGCAGATGCTGCATAGTCGTGTAAGACAGTATTATCAGCACTTAACAGAGCTTAAAAGGGGATAATTGTGGGTGTCTATTTGGCCTGCTGATCGACTCATGGAATATTCAGATTTGTGGGGGCCGGTGCTGGTCTGCATGGGAGTGTGAGAGCTCAGTCAAATTCGTCTTGCAGTATAGTATCTCCCATCTCACGTTTACCTACTGCTTCTTCTCATTGCATAGTATTGTCCACCCCGATAACTGAGTGGTTTGCCGACACAGTAACTCAGCGTGTTCGGTCAGTGGGTTAGCTGCCCTCTGTAATAAAAAAACTGAGTTAATGGATCAACGACGAACTGAAACGGGTGTCTTCTGACGTCTGCACCGAGCAGATGCAACGAACAAAAACGAACAAAATGAGACCAGAAAAAAAGTGGTCAGCGTGACGGATTGCCGTCCTACGGGCTCAGGTTCGATTCCCGGCTGGGTCGACTGTAATGACCTGCACCAAGGCGGCCGGACCTGCCCCGTAAGGGTCCGCACGGCCAATGACGCCAAACGCTCATTTCCATTGCATAATATTGTCTTCATGTTTGTTCCATTTATATATAGCCTCTATATATTCCTTCCGCATTTCAGCTTTTCCTTCTTTACTTAGGACAGGCTTGCTTCCTGCTTAGTATGTTTATATCAACGTATGTATACCTTTTGTTTTTCAAAAATGGTTTCGCTTTGTTGAAAGCGAGAACTCCATTGATACTTGCTGCCGATGATCTTCTTAAGCTTATTTCAGGAGCTATGTTTTTGAAACGATTTAACCCTCTTTCCCAGCCGTTATGGTAATTTTATTGACATTTTGCTTCAGGCCTAGTTTTTCGGGAAGGTGACGTGCATTTCGCCCCAAGAAAACCAGGCAAATTCCATGGAATAATGTTGCGTCTGTAGGCACATAGTTGACTAATTCTTGTTCTTGTTCGGGAGTAAAAACAGATCTTCTCCCCAGGGAAGATATCATGTATGAATACGATTATAATCGACCACAAACCGTAATTCTGCTATCATCAGCTCCTTTGATACTCTGTTCGATAATGTCCCTTTTTCACTCCATTCACCCCTCCTTGAATTTTTTTTCTTGTCCTCGACGTCTGAGGTTGGATATACACTGAAGACCCAAAGAAACTGGTATACCGGCCTGATATCGTGTGAGGCCCCCGCGAGCACCCAGAAGTGCCGCAACATGACGTGGCGTAGACTCGACTAATGTCTTAGGTAGTGCTGGAAGGAATTGACACCACGAATGCTGGAGGGCTGCCCATAAATCCGTAAGAGTACAAGGGCATGCATATCTCTTCTGAACGGCACGTTGCAACGAATCCGAGGTATGCTTAATAATGTTCATGTCTGGGGAGTTTGGTGGACAGCGGAAGTGTTTAAGCTCAGAAGAGTGTACCTGGAGCCACCCTGTAGCAATTCTGGACGTGTGGGGTGTCGCATTGTCCTGCCGGAATTGCCGAAGTCCGTCGGAATGCACAGTGGGCATGAATGGATGCAGGTGATCAGACAGGATGTTTACGTACCTGTCACTTGTCAGAGTCGTATCAAGACGTAGGGGTCCCATATTATTCCAACTTAACCCCCCCCCCCCTCCCCCTCACCACCGTCACAGAGCCTCCAGAGCTTGAACAGTCTCCTGATGGATTGGTTCAAACTGGTTCAAATGGCTCAGAGCACTATGGGACTTAACTTCTGAGGTCATCAGTCCCCTATAACTTAGAACTACTTCAACCTAACTAATCGAAGGACATCACACACATCCATGCCCGAGCCAGGATTCGAACCTGCGACCGTAGCGGTCGCGTAGTTCCAGACTGTAGAGCGTAGAACCGCTCGGTCACCCCGGCCGGCATCCATGGATTCATGAGGTTGTTTCCATACCCGTGCGCGTCCACCTACTCGATAAATTTTGAAACGAGACTCGTCCGACCAGGCAACATGTTTGCAGTCATCAACAGTCCAATGTCGACATTCACGCGCCCAGGTGTGACTTAAAGCTTTGTGTCGTGCAGTCATCAAGGGTACAAGAGTGGGCCTTTTGCTCTGAGAGCCCATGCCGTGATGTTCGTTGAATGGTAAGCATGTTGACACCTGTTGGTGGTCCAGCGTTGAAATCTGCAGCAATTTGCGGAAGGGTTGCGCTTCTGTCACGCTGAACGTTTCTCTTCTGTCGTCGTTGGTGCCGTTCTTCTTTCCGGTCGCAGCGATGTCGGAGATTTCATGTTTTACGGGATTCCTGATGTTCACGGTACACTCGTGCAATGATCGTACGCTAAAATCCTCACTTTATAACTACTTCGGAGATGCTGTGTCCCGCAGCTCGTGCGCCGACTGTAACACCACGTTCATACTCACTTAAATCTTGATAACCTGGCATTGTAGCAGCAGTAACCGACAACTGCGCTAGACACTTGTTGTCAAATATAGGCGTTGCCGGCCGCAGAGCCGTGTTCTGCCTGTTTACATATCTCTGTATTTGAGTACGCATCCCTATACCACTTTTCTGGCGCTTCAGTGTATATTAACAACCTAAGACCCGCTTAGCTACTCAGCTGAGGAAACGATGGCGTCTGTAACTATCTAACAGGTGAGCTTCGCAGTCAAGAGGCCGGGCGTCTTCGAGCATCTCTTTTACAAGGAGACGGCACGACCGTGGGGCCGGGGATTTGTCCGAAATTTTGTGTGGTGAAAGAGGACTCCCAACATCTCACATGGTTAAAGTATTAGGACGCACTACTCGGAAAATCCCGAGAAAAATCGATCCAAAGTTTCTTAGGTGGTATATGAGAATAAAATTTTAGTTCGTTGCCGAGGCGCCGTTTGGCCTATATGGTTAGCGCTCGGACCTTTACACCAGAGGTCTCGGGTTCGATTCCTACTCAAGCACTCTTTTTTTTTTTTTCTGTTGCTCGCAAAATTGCAGCGCATTGTTACAGGAGAATCGTGAAATTAATTCCTGGGAAGATTGTATAAAAATTCGTTCTATAATTCACCATCAATTATCGTCAGCAATATTCCGAGACATGATTCAGTATTCCTGGTTGGCCTCAAAATTATCAGAAACTCAAAACATTTTCGTAAATGTTAATGGGGCATGTTTTTGCACAGATTTATTGCAAACGCCCTGTGATTGTAAGAAATCCGCTTTTATATGTTGCGCAAGATGTTGCAAAAATTATTGCTTTGTTTGTTTTTTCGATAATTACCAATGCGGTTCTTGTTTATAATTATTATATGTATAAAAATTGAATGTTTCCCAATTGTTGTGTACATAGTTCCATGTAGTCAGCGCATACACAACCTCCCCACTAGAGCGCGCCCCGCTAAGCACAACAGCGCAGGCGCAGCGCTCGTCTGTCTCCGCACTACGTGATGGCGCTGTCTTAGAGACGGACCCAATTCTGCTTCCGCCGATCCGCGTATTAATATGTAACGCAGCCAATGAGATTGCTGCTAACGTAGAACCTTTTCTCCTCGCAGATCACACTCGTGCAGTGATACGTGAACGCATGAGGTATTATAACGAGTGTACAGACCTCCGATTAGTCAGTCTGCATTTGTCTGCACCAGTCTGCATTAGTCTGCGTTTATCTACACCTGTCTGTACCAGTATCCATTAGTCTGCATTAGTCTGTACCAGTCTATAGGCAAGTTTCAGTCTGCGCCTAATAAGATTACCATATTCCTGTACATAGCCATGAAGATAAATGATTAGACACTTTGTCAAGTATCAGAAATATGTGAGAATAAGATTAACGTACCAAGACCAAAGGAACTTCAGATTGTCAATTGTAAACAGCATCCAGAATCAAGTTACGTAATATCTATGTTTTTTATTATTTTAATAAATGTGTGTCAAAATTAATCAAGTTCTGTTTAAAGTTGGTCACCGTGAATCTACTACTCTAAGCGTGCAAGTGGCATTTCTACCATCTGACCTAACAGCAGAAGATAAACACGCCACTATAAGACCACGAGACATATTGCTGACACTCGCCTACTTCGTTAGAGCCACAAGTCAAATAATCTGACAGTGTGTGTACTGAAGGTCATACAGTACGCACACCACACCAATCGACTTTGTTATTCTGATTAAATACCCAATGTTTCTCCTCAGAAACTTTACAATGAAAAATGGAAAACCCACCTCCATGAATTGTGTTGTTGGACAAAAAGAGAATAATTTATATTCAGTAATGTAATATATTCAATATTCAATAATGTAACTTATTTGTTAAAGATAATGTAGGTTTGGGGAACTTTCTCAATAATTGGTGGAATAACAGAAGAAATAACAGAAGAAAAAAAAGTGCCGGAGGAGGAATCGAAGCCGAGACCTCTGGCGTAAGAGTCCGAGCCCTAAACGTCTAGGACACATGGCGGCTCGGCAATGCACTAACATTTTATACTCATACGGCATACTGATTCTACGACTTATCTTAGAAGATAGATTAAGAAAGGCAAACCTACGTTTCTAGCATTTGTAGACTTAGAGAAAGCTTTTGACAATGTTGACTGGAATACTCTCTTTCAAATTCTGAAGGTGGCAGGGGTAAAATACAGGAAGCGAAAGGCTATTTACAATTTGTATAGAAACCAAATGGCAGTTATAAGAGTTGATGGGCATGAAAGGGAAGCAGTGGTTGGGAAGGGAGTGAGACAGGGTTGTAGCCTCTCCCCGTTGTTATTAAATCTGTATACTGAGCAAGCAGTGAAGGAAACAAAAGATAAATTCGGAGTAGGTATTAAAATCCATGGAGAAGAAATAAAAACTTTGAGGTTCGCCGATGACATTGTAATTCTGTCGGAGACAGCAAAGGACTTGGAAGAGCAGTTGAATGGAATGGATAGTGTCTTGAAAGGAGGATATAAGATGAACATCAACAAAAGCAAAACGAGGATAATGGAATGTAGTCGAATTAAGTCGGGTGATGCTGAGGGAATTAGATTAGGAAATGAGACACTTAAACTAGTAAAGGAGTTTTGCTATTGTGGAGCAAAATAACTGATGATGGTCGAAGTAGAGAGGATATAAAATGTAGACTGGCAATGGGAAGGAAAGCGTTTCTGAAGAAGAGAAATTTATTAACATCGAGTATAGATATAAGTGTCAGGAAGTCGTTTCTGAAAATATTTGTATGGAGTGTAGCCATGTATGGAAGTGAAACACAGACGATAAATAGTTTAGACAAGAAGAGAACAGAAGCTTTGGAAATGTGGTGCTGCAGAAGAATGCTGAAAATTAGATGGATAGATCTCATAACTAATGAGAAGGTATTGAATAGAATTGGGGAGAAGAGGAGTTTGTGGCACAACTTGTAATATTGCTACAAGAATTTGCTATGCTGAAATCGGGTGCTAATAGTAGAATAAAAGCGGGTTAAAAGCTGTGAGCTGTCTGGGGAGAAGTTAACCGTGCATTACTGCGCAACTGTTTCACCAGGTAACTAGTCTAGGTTTACCACATTACCAATCAGACTAACATTGATTATAATCTTTTACAGTTATACAACAACCGGTAATATATCTATATATAAAAAGGAGAATTTAAATAAAAAGAAAGAAATCAGTTTCTATTTGGAAATTTATTTTAAGATTGTTCATGAAATTTCAGCATATTATACGTGAGTTATAACTGAGCTGGTGCCTTGTTTAAGGATTGTAAAAATGTGAGATTTTAATCTTACGGAACACATCAAATATGGAGCCAAGATTGGGAGACTGCCTACAACACTGCATTCACAAAACAACACCCAAAGAATGTTGAAACATAAGCAAGAAGAAATTAACCATAACCAATAGATTCAGTTTTCACCCAAAGAAATTACGTTCGTAACACAATCCTGTCCGTCATGTAATTACCACACACTGGTATACTAAATTCATATTAACTCTTTGTGAAATCTTCCCAAAAAGAATAGCTGAAGGCTACTTTGATGATTACACCACGTGGTCAACTTGGTTTACACAAAGCGTACAACTCCACAATAATTTTGATAACTAAAATAAATTAGATCGAAAAGCAAATTACAAAAGAAAAACCTCGAACTGGTTATTAACGTCTTACTGTTAACCTGACGGGTCAAACAGTTATATAAGCACGTGGTACTGGTCTCGCAAAGTACACCCCATGTGGGTCGAACATAAAGAAAAGTTGCTATATTGAAAATATTGTCAAGACGAGACGTTATAATCACACAAGCATTCGCATTTAAGATTGATCTTAGTTAGAGTTACTGATCAACACGTGGTTCCACTTTACTCACAAAGTAGTAACAAAGCAACAACCGGAAAATAATATGAACTTCACACGAGAATTACACTACGCTGCAATGTAAGATAACCTTAGATATTTTAGAGCTAAACCCGAAATAAAGATGATTAAATTTTCAGTTAGGCTGAACTTAAGAAATCCATTGTCCTATGGACTTAGCAGACACGCGCTTAGCCGGAGATCGTACCACTTCAGACGCTCGCCACCGCCAGACTGCAACCGCGCTACTACCGAGCGTGCTTCCTGAGGGTGGCTCACAAAGACAAACGGAAGGGGCCAGAGGGGCAGCTTCCTATACCAACATGACAACGGACGGACAGAACCATACTAAGGATAGAAACCTCTCTGCTTTAAGAAAGCGTAGCTACCTGTTCCGACGTTGGTCCTACTGTTCTCTAGCAGACAGCCTTGTCTGCTACCCTCAAGCATGCAACTACAAACACATTTGATCATTCATCCTCTCACACAGAAGGGAAGGGGGATGACAGTATCTTATCATATACAGTATATAACAGAAAGCGGATGTAGGTTCCGTATGAGACTGTGTGACATGAATTACATATAAACTGTGTTTTAAAGTGTAGTAGTGTGACAGATCGTTCTTGTTTACGTGTAAAAGTAACACGTTCCACTACTCAGTCTCCTCCCAGATAGTCAGAAACGCCACAGTAAATTTAGAAGAGGAATTTATTCCATAAATGACAACAGATTTAAGAAATCAAACATGAAAGGAATCCAACAGAGACCTTTCAAACTTGACTAGAAGAAGGGATCGGTTGGTGGGACATGTTCTGAGGCATCAAGGGATCACCAATTTAGTATTGGAGGGCAGCGTGGAGGGTAAAAATCCTAGAGGGAGACCAAGAGATGAATACACCAAGCAGATTCAGAAGGATGTAGGTTGCAGTAGGTACTGGGAGATGAAGAAGCTTGCGCAGGATAGTGTAACATGGAGAGCTGCATCAAGCCAGTCTCAGGACTGAAGACCACAACAACAACGGCACCTAAGAAACTTCGGATCGATTTTTCTCGGGATTTTCCGGTTAGTGCGTCCTAATATTTTAGCCACGTGAGGTGTTAGAGATCCTCTTTCACCACACAAAATTTCGAAGAAATCCCCGACCCCACGGTCGTGCCGTCTCCTTGTTAGACCGTCCCCAGCTTGCGTCTTGTGCAACATCCCGGTGTTTCTCGCGCTGTACCTGGAGGCGCGGTGCATACGGCGAACGTTGGCCCGGTAGCCTGGTGGCGGCCCGGCGGCCTCGCCTTACGTAAATCGCCTCACGTCAATTGGTCCGCAGCACGCCCTAGTGCCTGGCCAATGGCGGCACGAGCTGCAGCGTGCGAGTGCCTGGCTTTGTCCGCGCGCCGCCCGCTCATTGGCCGGCGCCGTAATTTATGGGCGAAATTCAATCAAGACCTTGGTCGATGTTAATTTCACACGGCTGCCGCTAGGAACTGGCACAATAAAATAACGTTCCACACTCCTTTTAGTCGCATTATTGCTGGAGAACAGCGTTACAGAGTGCAGGCCTTGAAAGCGTACCTCCTGATTAACAAAACTCGCCTAGTTGTCGATCCACATTACCGACTCGACTAATGACGTACCTGTCTTTAGCTTTTGGACGGTAAGGAATTCGGCCGTAATAAAGATATTATACACAGTGAACTTGCTGTATCGGGGAAAACTGCAGGGAAACTTGCTGAGAGGAAAAGAAGCCATAAACGTCCCATGGACATAGGGACATGCGTTTTGAGGAAAGAACACACACATGAAGGCGGAGTTTAAGTATTGGCTCTGAGCACTATGGGAGGTCATCAGTCCCCTAGAACTTAGAACTACTTAAGCCAAACTAACCTAAGGACATTACACACATCCATGCCCGAGGCAGGATTCGAACCTGCGACCGTAGCGGTCACGCGGTTCCAGACTGTAGCGCCTAGGACCGCTCGGCCACTGTGGGCGACGGAGCTTAAACGGTTAGGTTTGAGTAATTAAAAGCACACACGAGAACACACCGTCGCGCGGGATTAGCCGAGCGGTCTAGGGCGCTGCAGTCGTGGACTGTGCGGCTGGTCCCGGCGGAGGTTCGAGTCCTCCCTCGGGCATGGGTGTGTGTGTGTTTGTCCTTAGGATAATTTAGGTTAAGTAGTGTGTAAGCTTAGGGACTGATGACCTTAGCAGTTAAGTCCCATAAGATTTCACTAACATTTGAACATTTTTTTGAGAACACACCAGGCAAGTGGGAGTGTTCTGTCTGTGCCTGTGTTTTGATAATCTAGGGGGCAGTGATGTTGTCCAGCCGGCCGGGGTGGCCGAGCGCTTCTAGGCGCTACAGCCCGGAACTGCGCTACCGCTACGTTCGCGGGTTCGAATCCTGCCTCGGGCATGGATGTGTGTGATGTCCATAGGTTAGTTAGGTCTAAGTAGTTCTAAGTTCTAGGGGACTGATGACCTCAGAAGTTAAGTCCCATAGTGCTCAGAGCCATTTGAACCATTTTTTGATGTTTCCATGACGACGACGCGCTCACACATAGGTATTTGAGAGGCATCCGCTTCATGGTGATGGCCATTCACTCTGGTGTAGACATGTGCCGTGCAGTGGAGCGCCCAGATACGTCGGCCAGGTATACTAGCGAATCACGACGTTGTTGGAATTGGCAATCGCGTGGCCGTTACTGGGAATACTAGGTGACGTTACAGTAAACAAGTACAGTGGTGAGTTGAGTTGTAAAACTACCCTAGGCTACCGTAAGCCGTCACAAGTTAATGTAGACTACGGTAGCTTTCCTGGTAGCCTTGGTCAGTTAAGATCGATCCGTATTACCTGCACGTTAGGCGTGTTGCATATCTATTGGGCGTTACCTCATTTCGATCCCTCTGTTTTCGTATGCGATCAGCGGCTTGTTACGTAGAGTCCCCTAGAAACTGGAAGCGGTTAACCGTTTGAAAACTGAGTGAGGATATATAAAGGGCTGCATGACCTACGGAACATTTTTGTCCTACATAGTCATCCTCCTGTTGTTACTTAGAAATAAATTGTATTTACAACGCAATCGAAAATGCCAATTTCTAATTCAGTTTTATTCGAAAATTGTTGATTCTTTAACGTGAAACAGAGGGATCTTGTATTAGAAACAAAGACATACAGATTTATCATACAGCGCGAAGAAAACACGATCTCCTAAAAAAAGGTAAAATTTTAAAAGAAAAACTTATCAAACATCGTCTCAATACTTTGTCGGGATTATATAAAACATGTCTCTGTTATTCATAAATAACTTTCGCAGTTATCAAATGTTCAAATGTGTGTGAAATCTTATGGGACTTAACTGCTAGGGTCATCAGTCCCTAAGCTTACACACTACTTAGCCAAAGTATCCTTAGGACAAACACACACAACCATGCCCGAGGGAGGACTCGAACCTCCGCCGGGATCAGCCGCCCAGTCCGTGACTGCAGCGCTGAGACCGCTCGGCTAATCCCGCGCGGCTCGCAGTTATCGATAGTGTCAGGAAACTCTTGCCTCGGATGAAGAACGGTCTATTGATTACAAAATAATAACAATACTGACATATATTTTCTGAATTCTTCAGAAAATTTACACTCTTTATTGTCTATTGGCTAACAACTTTCTCATTTGTGTGACATAAAATTAAATATAGGAATCATAAAACCAGTAAAGACAAGAGACAAGCAAGATAATACATACTTCGTCAATCCCTAGGTCCCAGCATTTTTTCTCTCTAATCTTGCTACAGCTTTACAAGGAGTGTTTTACCTCATCAAAGTTGGTCAAACGTCTTGTTACATGAAAAATCAAAATGTCGTTGTCTAATACTGAAAAAGCTGTTAATACAATAGTACTCAAGACTGGTGTGGTTTCTCGATCTGATTACGTCTGTTTTGTCATTGTCTGCTAAATGAAACGATATAGGCCTTTCTAATATTGCAGCAATTGTAACGCAGGCCAAATAAGCGAGACTGTTTTGGCACAAACTCTCATTTTTATCTACGTCGTTTATATAAATAACACGACAGAATATAATTCACGAAGTACTAATATCAAATGCCAATTAGGCATGCTACAAGCAAAAAGTTTTATGTTAGGAAATAGTTTCACATTTCATTTATGTCCTCCAGTTTCTCAAGCATGAGATCGATAGGTAGTAGGAGTACGAAATTTTTAAATAAATCTGGAAACGTCATGTTCTTCCATATCATTTGTGTGATGTCCCCATTTCTTCCCCTTCCTCGTTCTAACAAACAATCTTGTAATCACTCATTCTGTAACTGTTCCTACCATTGTCAAAACTTATTCTCCGGTAACTTCACTAACCCTGCCAGAACTACCGGTTCAGTTATCCAGCGTTTATTCTCCGGTTAGGCGTTATTACATGTTCGTACAAAGCGTTTTCCGCGCTATTCCGAGAATAGAACTTAAGCGGCTGCTAACCGGGGACTGTAAAACAGACTCTTAGTGTAGCAATCTGGGAAAAATTCTATGTCTAAATTTCATTTTCTTTGGAAATACCGAGACGATAAAAAGAAATCTTTCGTAGCTATTATTCCTGTTAGTCGTTAATTTCCTCTCTGATAGTCTGAATCTATGGATTTCGCTAGCATTATAACAACATTATCATGCGCACACGCAATCAACAATCTAAATAAACAGCGATGGTATTCATCCCTTCGTGTTTATTCGGCTCAGCTTGTACAGCCCCGTCTCATTTTGTCTGCGGGACAGTTTCTTATTTTTAGACGTGGCGGGGATTCTCCTGGCAGAGACATCACGTATAATATGCTCTCATTCAAAAATCAACTTGTGATTCGTACAGAAATCAACTTAGAATGTGTTCAAAAATGTCTAAAAACCAGCAGGGATGCGCTGAAAGAAGTCGTGCATGCGTTGTCCATTACGGACGTGCCCAAGCTGGAACAACGCATTCAAGTTGCCTGCAACGCCTTTCGGTTGCCGGATGGCACATTCCAACGTGTGCCTCAGTCGCTGCTGCGTCCTGTTCGCACTTGCTTAGAGGCCCGTGGGGGCCACTTTGAACACCTTGTCTAACGGTGCCCTCATCACAGCATGCCATGTACTGCACTGTACAGGCGTGATGAATTAATATATATATTTTTGAAACTTTTGAAAACATAGTAAGTGAGCTTAAAATTTGTTAAAATTAAATTTAAAACAGTCTTGATCGCAATCTTGTTAAAATATTTTTTTTATTGGAGTGAGTGACCGGTTTCGACTCTGTGAAAGAGTCATCTTCAGACTCCAGAGCGGTGGATGAGTTCCGTCGACGCTCTACGCTCGTGTAATTGCAGTTATACAAACCAAAACTACTTATCAGTTATACGAGCGGCGAGGGTCGACTGAACTCATCTAGCAGTGTCCATCCACCGCTCTGGAGTCTGAAGATAACTCTTTCATAGAGTCGAAACCGGCCACTCACTCCAATAAAAAATATTTTACGGAGATTACGATCAAGACTGTTTTAAATTTTAGTTTTAATTAATAAATACCCTGTAGCACAGGCACCATGCATTTCCGCACATACGCTCACATGAGCTTCTTTGCTCGCTATCCTCTCAGGGATCCTTCCCTGTAGTTTGTCCCCATTTCGCAAAATCACCGTTACGAAAATCCAGCGAAGATCGGCCTATTTCGTCACGGGATCGGACAGTCAACACGAGGGCAGTGGCAAACGCAGGAGGGGTGTCTGAACATGAGGAACGGGTTCAATACTCAATTTCCGAGAGCGTGCTTTCCAAGTAGAGCCGAAAAACGAATTAATTTCTCCTACATTCGTCTCGCGTTATGATCACGGCGAGAAAATGAGAGAAATCGGAGGCCATACTATTGTTTCCCGGCACTCGATCTCCCTACGCGCCGTTCGTGAATGGAACAGGGACGGGAAGATACGACGTTGTTACCAGAAGTACTCTCAGCCACAGTACGTAAGGGGGCTCTCGGACTATAGATGTACGTCTGTACACACACGTTAGACAAGCGTAGACGAACTGTTGCATGCATTACAACTAGTTGCCTAACTACGCTGCCCTGAGCGTAATTTCTATGGGGCCGCAGTTTTGTGACAGGCGAGAGGGGCGAGTTAAGGAAAAGGAGGGCAAAGGATATGGGGAGGAGAAAAAAGAGACAGGATCGGGAGACACTAAAACGCGAGGAGGGAGGAGATGTCTGGAAGGAAACGGTAAGGAGATCCGATTTGGCCTGTGTCGACCAACACTTCCCTATGACCTACTTCTCTCTGGTATTGAGATGCATATGCTTTCTTGTCGGTGAGTATAAGGGGGTATTCTGGAATGCCAAGTCAGTCAAAGCAGTGAAAATTTCTTAAGGAAATGTAGCCTATATGTGGTAAGGCACTGTCGACTGGGATATCTCACGGGTTGGGTTCAGCGTCGTGTCGGAAATTGTGTTCTTCCTCCGCGCCTCTTTCCTTGCAGATGTGTCAGGATTGTGTTGTAGGTGTATGACTAGAGTGTAGATGTGTGTAATGGATGCGAGTATAGTGCAATGTTATGTTTGTGTTGTTTGATGATAAGAGAAATGAGAGCGTGAAACCCCTTGGGGTACAGAGGTTACTCCTATGGAATAGCACCAAGAAGGTAGCAAGTTTCCCCATCCGACGGACAGATCACCAACATCAGCGCACGTGTCATCACTGCAGTGTTGGGAGGTCTGGAAGTTAGTCCAGAACATTGGCGCAAAGACTGGTGCTTAGGAACTTCACGACACCAGCTCTAGTCTCTTCTCTCGCTTTTGCACGTCAAGTATTAAGCCTTTAAAACCTCACTAAATTTTTTTAAAAATTTTCCAGCTTGCAAATAATATACAGTCTAAAAAGCTGATAAATAGTTTTGGTTGTTCAAAGAAATGGTAAAGAGTTAGGTCAGTATACTGATAACAAATGGACGGCTTCGTCTGTATAACTTTGATACACGCTAATGTAAGAGACAACTTCAATAAAATGCTGGCTATACCACAATGATAAAAGGTTTATCCTAAACAAAGGGGCTCCAAGCACTATGGGACTTAACATCTGAGGTCATCAGTCCCCTAGACTTAGAACTAAGTAAACCTAACTAACCTAAGGACATCACACACATCCATGCCCGAGGCAGGATGCGAACCTGCGATCGTAGCAGCAGCGCAGTTCCGGACTGAAGCGCCTAGAACCGCTCGGCTACAACGGCAAGCGCTGATCCTAAACAATGATTAATAAAATTGCAGTCAAGTATAGAATATTTATAAGTACATTATTTGCGATCTAGACAATTTAAAAAAACTGTAATTACAAGAACTCGTTTCTCCATTCGTGACGACGTCATTTATTGCCATCAGGCTTTTGTCCAACTCTTTCTTGGCCTTCCCGTGCTGCTTCGTCCTTCCGGTTTATAATAACTGACATTATGGGTTGTCTGCCCCACTTCATTATGTCAGGATGTTCACCCATTTCCTTCTATTGTCTTCAGTTTTATATCTTACCTTAAACAAGTTTAGTTCCTAATGTACCTGGTTGTTAATCTAGCTGCTCCGTTATATCCTTTCACAGTCCTAAGAGATCACATTTCAGCTGTCTGGATCTCATTTTCTTGTTGTTTGTAAATGACCCACTAGTCACTCTTGTAGGAAAGCGAGAGGCCGTCATTACTTTATAAAACTTCATTCGAGTTTTTCTGGTTCTTGTTCCAAAAGTGCCTGCTTGTTGTTTCACATATGTTCCCAGATTTTGTTACTTTCTTGTCCATATCTTCGTCACATTCGTATGTGATACTCGTAGATAATTAAAATTATCCCAGATAATCAAAATGACTGACCATTTCTACTAATGCATTATTCGTCACTGTATTTGTTTTTATGTGGTTGTTTCGTGTAAAAGCCACCGTATTAGTTTTCTTTGTAGATATAGTAATAATGTAGTCGCTGACTCTTTGGCTTGGAAGGTACATTCCTTTTTGTACATCATTCTATTTCTCTGATAAATTTGTGACGCCATGTGCACATGAAACACAGTTCAGAGTAGTCTCTTTGTCTATGAAACTTGGTTTTACATTCATACAGTAAATCATCTAAACGCTAAAAAGCGTGGGCGAAATGATACGCCATTGTCTGACATCTCCTGTTAGTGATGAAACGTTTTGCCAGCTCCCCATTTTTATCTACAGCGATTACCATATCTTCATACAGGTATGTGTTTCACAGTAGTGGAGATGAACAAACGCTCATACTCTTAAGGTATCCATTTTAGAGCCATGCTTGCTGGTCACTTTTTCTGGTTTTGGTCGATACTATTACCTCTCAGAACATGGAAAGCAAAGAGCTTGCAGTAGAAGAGATGTATCTCATAGTAGCGAAGATGTAACATGTGCTCATAGCTCATAAGTTATGTATTTTAGAATCCATGTTTACTAGAGATATTTTCTTTGTTTTGGTCCGTACTGGCACCTCTGAAAGTCTGGCGGTGGAGTTCTGGTTAATCCTTTATAAGTACAATTAATACAGAACACTATTTGAACAGCTGCTCACTTTAGTATATTTAATGTACAATCAAGCAACCTCACGGCTAATAAAATATGTATGACATCAGCTACGTTCATCTGTTTACTAGGAAGGGAAGGCGATATCTATTTTGAAACTGTCTTGCAACACAACGTAGGATCTAATGGAAGGAATCGCTCCGTAACAGTTTGTGTGTATACAAGAGTTTATCTGACTGACGCATCTAGGTGAGAGAGAGAGAGCAGCATTTTTCACAGCTTTGACAAGGCCTAGAAATGAAGTTGCTCAAGGATATAAGAACCATATACGATATTAATGTGTTCTTGACAGTGGAATTTTTCCATAGAGAGGAGATAGTTTGTTTGTTTGTTTGTTTGTGTGTGTGTGTGTGTGTGTGTGTGTGTGTGTGTGTGTGCGTGCGTGAGTGCATGAGATAGAGAGAAATGAAATGTGCGTAAGGCATTTTTGGGTAGTTCGGCCAATAGTCTTTTTTTGGCACCATCTCGGCGGGTTGCGCGTCGATGATAATGAGGACAACACACACGCCCAGTCCTGAGCGGCTAAAGCACCGACCCGACCGGTAACCGACCCCGGGACCCTATGATTAAGTGTTTGCTAGGCTAACCACAAGTCCACGAGCTGTTGCAAATGATACGTAACAAATGATACGTCGGTAATAAGACTTAACATGGAATGAGGAAACATTAAACATAGTGGCCAACATGGTTCTGACGTACGTTAATCATTTACCGGAGATATTCTAGCAGCCTTCGGAAACTCTGATGTTTGCCAGTGATAATAGCATACCGATAAAAGTCCAGGAGCATCATGCCGGGCACAGTCAGGGAAATAATGGAACGCATTTACAACAGTCTCACAGATGTAAGTAGGCTGTTTAGGTTTTTTTATTGGTAACGCCACCTCTGTATGAAAATCACTGGCTGTGCTGTGTGCAGTCTGTGGCTGCTTTGCATTGTTGTAATACTCGCCATTGTAGTGTTAGGCAGCTGGCTGTGAACAGCGCGTAGCGTTGCGCAGTTGGAGGTGAGCCGCCAGCAGTGGTGGATGTGGGGAGAGAGATGGCGGAGTTTTGTAATTTGTCATGAACAGCTATATTTATATATGATGATATAACTGAGAGAGACAAACATTTATTTTACTACAGCAGTGACACATGTTTACGCAATTACACAGTTGGATAACTTCACACTTATGAAACTGTATTTTGTCTGTACTTTGTAAACTGTTCATATTTTTCGGAACCATTGTGATACTATGAGAGCTTTGAATGATGTATTCGGTATGAGATCATGATTTTTAAAGTACGTTTGAGGTAGATGACACTATTTAAATGAGCAGAGAATTCTTTTTAGGCTTAGAAATTATTGGAGGAAGTTACGACGATTTTGAGATTTGACTGAAGTTTTATGATGTTATTATTACAACGACGATGTGTATTATGTTGTTGAGGAATGTTTATTATGCTACGTATTTCTCACGATGAAATATTGAAGAAGTGTCGACGAATATGTATATGTATAATAAGGTAAGGAGTAATGAATAGTGATTAGGGACTCTGATTTATGAAAAGGATGTTGGAAACCAAGAAACGTACTTTAAGAGTTATGAAATGTGTGACTGTATCACAATGCTGACGAATATTTTTTTTGGACACTTATATTTATAGGATTTTGTTTCTACAGATTTGCAACGCTAATTCTTGACCTGTGAACTATTTTTATATGAGACTGCAACGGTAGCAGAAACTGCTGGCGTAAATATTTCCGTAAGAAAATGAAGTGACCACCTGCACGTAATGCGTCATGGGCACCCAGCTGTGTCAGACGCCTGGAGAAAAAGCCATTAGCGCGTGCCTTTCAGAGCACAGGGAAAAAAAGGGAGGCCATTATCCTGCCCATTGTCATTCCTTTAGAGAAAGCATCGCAAATCCGACACGCTGATTACTTGGAAACATATCGTACTTTCTGATATTTACTGAAATGCCTAATGAAATGACAAGAAATAGTTTGTCTACAACCCTGACTATGACTACTGTCTTTCTAGATGAGAGATTTTTTTACTACTTATGAAATGCCACATGGCTATTGAATGATGTTTTTATGCTTTGGTTTGCGTAATTGCTTATTTCATTTGACATCTGTTTTCCAGCTGTGTTGCAGCATTGGTTTCATAAAATAAAATTAAATGCATTTGCTAATGTGAACACTTTCTGTCAACAGATTTATTAAATAATTATTTTCTGATCCACATTCTTTAAAAAAGGAGCACTTGGAAAGGAAAGAACAATAAGAAGGAACTAGTAACAGTAACACATAATTTTCTTTTCAAGTACATGGTAATATTTTTTTTTACAATAAGTTGTTGTGGTGCACCACTTTAATTAGTTAGACATTAAGATGTGAATATACATTTCCCTTATCTGCATTGTTATCTTTGGTGTACTATTTTTTCTGCTTGAGCTATGTCATGTTTAGGTATAAGTTACTGCTGTTTGCCAGGCATAGTGCTACTGAACTTTAATTTGTGTTACTCTGCTAAGCCAGATTTATTTTTTTGTTGCTGCACATTGGCTCATATTAGTTGTAATTTTGCATTTTATCTGTTAATTTAGATTTGCTGCTGCTTGCTTTGCAAATTGGCATTTTTTTGTCATTGCTGTTTGTGATAATTTGTTATGTGATGCTGCATTGCCTCGTCCCTTAGTTTAGCATCTGAGCTCAGTAGATTTAAGTTAGCTTAAGAGGGGGTAGCCTCTAAGAGAATGAGTTGCGATGAATAGGAAGAAATGCATTCAGAAGTTATACAAAAAAAAGTGCAGAAAACAGGTTTAGGTAGGATTTTCTTGGAAATAAATGTTGAGGTAAGAAATTTGTGAACATATAAATACAGAAAGCATGCTTAGATAGAATTTTTTTGGTGGAAACAAAGGATGAAATAAGAGGAAAGATATATGAAGTTTTGGGTTGGACTGCAGTACCACATGTTACACTGAAAACGAACCCTACCCTTTCCTATTGGTGTTATCCCACTATGTGTTTGTGTACCCTTGTGTATTTGTTTTCTTCCTGTCTCTGTGTACTGTTTCATAGAACTTTTTTCTCTTCTAATACTAAGTTACATTCACTATGATGAGGAATACTGTTATCCTCGAATATAATTGGCATTAATAATTTTTATTTACTTTGTAAAGATGTTAGACATTATTAATTCTGTTCTGTTCAATGCTCATGTGTGAAGTTGATGTTTCAAAAGTTATTGTGATCTTTTATATATGTACTCATGTCATAATTCCACTGATGTATATGGTAGTTCGATTCTTTTGTAAAGCCTGTACTACAAATGTTATCTGTATTGTTATGTTTTTAATGATGTATTTTGTACCTTTGTTATTGTATTCTTATGTTATAAAATTGTAATTGTCACCAGTTCATGATATTATTAACTTGTAAGTTACATTTCACTGCACACGTTTCTGTTGGTCATAGTATATGGACAATATGTGAGAAGTTGGGACTGTTAGTGTTTGCATGTGTGTTAATCATTCAGCAAGGGACTGGATAACAGCATTGCTGGTTCTAAGGACAATTTCAAAAACTTTGTGAGTGCACAAGTGGTGGTTTATGGACTTGCTATATTATCCGCAAGACTCTTCAACGGTGATTGTGCACCTGCACAGTCACAACAAGTGGCTGCTGGCTATCTCTCCAAGGACTACAGTGGGTCTGCATCTTTGATGACCCACCAGTACCATTATCTCTACAAGGACTACAGTGGGTCTGCATCTATGATGACCCACCATGCCATTATTTCTACAAGGACTGCAGTGGGTCTGCACCTCTGGTGGCCCACCAATACCGTAATCTCTACCAGGACTACAGTGGGTCTGCTCTGTGATGACCTACCTACCAATACTCTTCAAAATTTCGACTGACTCTGCTGTGGGTTTGCTCTGTTGTGGCCCATTACCTGTCTGCATGTCGAGAGTCAGCACTGTCTTTCCATTGGAAGGACAACACTACTTCTTCAAGACTGCATGGAAATCCACTACCTCTGTGTGCATTTTCTTTTACTGCTCAGACTTTGAGAAAAACACTGCTATTCTCCTGTTATGTACGATTAGGACTGTCTTTATGGACTGTGAGAAATTTTTAGCTTTTGACCAACATTGTATCAATAAGTGTGTGCATTTGATTTCTTTGTTATTGTAATTATGAAAATTTTTTTTTAAATCTGTATTGGCCGCTGCCCAATCCAATTTGTTAAAATTTTTGTGGGGAGCATGGGGGCTATGTAAGTAGGCTGTTTAGGTTTTTTTATTGGTAACGCCACCTCTGTATGAAAATCACTGGCTGTGCTGTGTGCAGTCTGTGGCTGCTTTGCATTGTTGTAATACTCGCCATTGTAGTGTTAGGCAGCTGGCTGTGAACAGCGCGTAGCGTTGCGCAGTTGGAGGTGAGCCGCCAGCAGTGGTGGATGTGGGGAGAGAGATGGCGGAGTTTTGTAATTTGTCATGAACTGCTATATTTATATATGATGATATCAAGGTAAATTTGTTCTCTATTAATATCTTTCATTTGCTAACTATCCCTATCAGTAGTTAGTGCCTTCCATAGTTTGAATCTTTTATTTAGCTGGCAGTAGTGGCGCTCGCTGTATTGCAATAGCTTGAGCAGCGAAGATTTTTGTGAGGTAAGTGATTTGTGAAAGGTATAGTTTAATGTTAGTCAGGGCCATTCATTTGTAGGGAATTTTGAAAGTCAGATTGCGTTGCGCTAACAAAATATTGTGTGTGAGGTTAAGCACAGTCTTGTATAATAGTTCAAAGGGGACGTTTCACAGAAAACAAATTAACCCATAATCTCACAAAGTTCTTATTATACAGTTTCGGACCAATCGAAATTACTTATAGGTACTAGAAGTAGAGGTCAATGGGCACACTGCGGATGAAGCTCCAGGTGTGAAGTTCCTAGGTATTCAAATGAAAGATAAACTGAAGTGGCAACGCTATGTGGCTAAATCAACCAAAAATCTCAGTTATGGCTTCTTTGGTCTTTGAGGTCGTTCTCTCTTCGTTAATCTGCATACAGGACTGTTAACATACTTTCACTCAATACTCTCCTATTCCATAATCTTCTGGGGTATTGCAGTTAAGGTAAAAAATATTTATTTTACGGAAGTGCGCAATGAAAATATTGTTTAAAGTCAAAAAGTTAACATCTTGCCGAACGTCTTTACGACCTAGCGATATTTACTGCTATCTGTAAAGAAAGGATAGTATTTGTGGTTAATAACAAGAGTGAATCTAGGATGAACTGTATCAGTAATAACTACATTGCTACCAATAAAAAACAGCGTATATAATCTAAGCATCCGTGGATTAGGATTCAGAATCGAGTTGCACAGTCTGGTGCAAAAGTATGTTCATTCACGCATCGTGTTCTATGAATCGCATCATGAAGGAAAGCCTTCAGTTATGAGAAACTAGTCACGTTACGCAATAAAAGTAGGAAGAAATCCCTGCAGGATACTTCTGTAAAGCATGATAACATTTTGTGACCAGTGCCCATCTATTTATATTCTTAATTGCTTCACGTATGCATATTACGAGAAAACAGACATCAGGGTGCAAATGAAAAATCCCTAGATATTCTGAAAAGAGTAAAAGAATAGCTCATTAGCTATTCCTTCTACAATTTATCACATATCTGGATTCAAGAATGTGAATTCGGCAGAACTCGGTATCTGTATTAAATGAATCTTGACTTTGCTAGTATTATAGACAGTTGGTAGTGGTCGGTGTTAAGTTACATAACAAGTGAACAGAAACAGTTTTCAACTTCAAAAGAAAAAAACTGATAATTTTGAAAAAAAATATGAAAATAGAAATTATATGCGGTGACGGGTCTTGCGCCTAACATTAAACTTATAATTAAATTTGGGACTTAGCTGATGCTTTTATAATATAAAAAAATAAAAAACCTTGGTGTTTCTATTCACTTCCATTAGTTTTTCTGATTATTGACTTTTGGGGTGAATAGGGACGTGTCATAATCTTTTGGACGTAGGAGAATGAACACCAAAATTTACCTGGTACAAAAAAAGGTTTTGTTCAGTACAGAAAGGAAAAAAAATATTGCATGACTTGTGATTTTTATTCTGTTTACAGTTTTTTAAAATCGTTATGTCTCTAGGCACTTTATTGTTTTTTAATGCAAGAAATCAGTAACATCGTGCTTAAAAATGAGGCCTTTCAATCCACAAGTCGTACCCCCTCTTCCAGAAGTAACGAAGAGAATTCGAACAAAATTTACTTGACTAAAAACAAAAAAAAGTGATTCCTCATCGGTTAAAATAAACATCTTTAATCGGTCTTGTTTTTACAAAAACATCAACATAGCCTTTGATTTTCCACAAAACAGCTTTTACATGCATACAATCTAAATGACTGCTTATTTTTTCGGTACACAGCAATCACAGAAAATTCTCGTAGCTTGATAAGAATGCCAGGCGGTTCTTAAGTTTCGTCAAATTCTAGGTTCTCTTCTGAAGAAACACTGACAACTATGGTTTCTCTGTTTCTGTTTTCCCCACAAATTCCGAAAACAGACCTACTGTTTCAATTATCCAAAAGTCAGTTTAAAGTATACCTTAAACCTGAATTTTTGGTTAATGAAACAGAACTGTACATCTGAGTACCATGTACTTGCATTAAAATATGTCATTTTACATTCGTTCGAAGTAAACCACTTCAGCACCGCATCCGATGTTTCTCATCAACTGACAGTATCGAAAATCTTGAAATTTATAATTTCGCTGTTAGAATGCTTTACTACCAACCTAGACAAAGATATCTGATATGGTATTCCCATTTGTCTTTCTACACGACAGCATAAAGCTTTTTTGGAAGTTTCATTTCTTTTCAGCCCTTTTCAGCCCTGTGTTTCTGTTCACTTCCTTTTGCAGTATAAGAGGATGAGATGCGCATTTTCTGAAAGTAGCTGATTCCTCACAATACACATGCTGTTGTTGTGGTCTTCAGTCCAAAGACTGGTCTGATGCAGCTCTCCTTTCTATTCTGTCCCGTGCAAGCCTCTTCATCTCCGAGTAACTACTACAACCTACGTCCTTCTGTATTGATCTCTCGGTCACCCTCCACAATTTTTACCGCACTCGCTTCCGTCCGGTACTAAATTGGTGATCCCTTGATGCCTCAGAATGTGTCCTACGAACCGATCCCTTCTTCTAGTCAGGTTGTACCACAAATTTCTCTTCTCCCCAATTCTATTCATTACCTCCTCATACAGTTACGCGATCTACCCATCTAATCTCCAGCATTCTTCTGTAGCACGACATTTCAAAAGCTTCTGTTCTCTTCTTGTCTAAGTTGTTGATCGTCCATGTTTCACTTCCATACATGGCTACACCCCATACAAATACTTTCCGATTCTTCAGAAACGCTTTTCTTGCCATTGCCAGTATACTTTTTATATCTGCTCTACTTAGACCATCATCAGTTATTTTGCTTCCCAAATAGCAAAACTCATATACTACTTTAAGTGTCTCATTTCCTAATGTGATCCCCTCAGCATCACCTGATTTATTTCAACTACATTCCATTATCCTTGTTTTGCTTTTCTTGATGTTCATCTTTTATACTTCTTTGAAGACACTGTCAATTCCGTTCAATTGCTCTTGCAAGTCTTTTGCTGTCTCTGACAGAATTACAATGACATCGGCAAACCTCAACGCTTTTATTTATTCTCCATGCACTTTTAATTTCTACTCCTAATTTTTCTTTTGTTTCCTTTACTGCTTGATCAATGTACAGATTGAATAATATCGGGGATAGGCTACAACCCTGTCTGACTCCCTACTTAGCCACTGCTTCCCTTTCATGCCCCTCGACTCTTGTAACTGCCATTTGGTTTCTGTACAAATTAGAAATAGTGTTTCTATCCCTGTGTTGCAGCCTCCCCAATGTTAAAATCTGAAAGAGAGTATTCCAGTCAACATTGTCGAAAGCGTTTTTTAAGTACATAAATGCTAGGTTTGCCTTTCCTTATTTTATCCTCTATGAGACGTCATAGGGTCCGCTTAGCCTCCCATGTTCCTGCATTTCTCTGGTATCCAAACTGATCTTTCCCGAGGTCTGCTTCTACCAGTTTTTCCATTCATTTGTAAAAGGTTCGTGTTACTATTTTGCAAGCGTGACGTATTCAACTGATAGTTCGGTAGTTTTCACATCTGTAAGCACCTACTTTCTTTGGAGTTGCAATTATTATACTCTTCTCGAATTCTTAGGCGCAGTACGCATGTATGAAGTAATTACCATAATAGTATGAGTAGATTGGAAGTTGTCATAACTTATTCCTTACAGACTAGCCGACACTGGTTCCTTCTGCCTGGTAATTACTTATTCCATACAGTTCAAGGAACACGAAGTATTTACGTCGTTGTCCTCTTAAGTGGAAACACAGGTATAGGCAACAACCAAATCTAGGTGTCATAAGTATCTCAGCTCGCTGAATAGCTTGCTGTGTATGTCTAAAGGGATACCGGTAGCGCGTGCCTGATCCCGCAGCCGGAGGCCAGCGGACTGGGGACGTGTTTTGTTGTTCGGCCGTCCAGTTTGGACGGAAACCTCTCCTCACTAACGTGGCGTTGACGGCCCCTGGTCACACGCGGCGCTGTGGCCGGCCTGCTGACGTAACCGTGACCTTTTCCTACTCGTTAGCGCATGTGCCCACGGCTGAAACCCTAGCCTTCGCACGAGACCGAACCTTCACCGTGACAGCGACACCGCTCGCTTAAATGACAACAACCAGCCGAGGACAGGCTCTGGGTGCTGTTCACACGACACCCCACTCACCTGGTTCTCACCTACTCCTCCGACTCACTGTGTGCTGCTTCGCATCTGCAGTAAGCACACTGCACGAAAAATCAGTCACCCACAGGAGACACCGTGCTACTACCGCGTGACACCGTCTCTAGCCCAGATAATGGCTTCAGTTCGTCGAAGACGAAAGTACACATAACCCAGTAAAAGCCAGTGATTATTAGAGACCAAAAGGCAAACAAATTGCGGGGATATTGACTACTGGCAGCGCTATTTTTTTTTCAGCCTCCGATCGATCGCGAAATGGAAAACACAGGGCAAATCAGAAATGTTTTATTTGCAACATTTAGCTACACCTTTCAGCTACTTCTCTACATCCATCGTAACATGATACCGTCATACACCAACGCCATATCGGGGTGTAAAAGTAGACTGCCTCCAAGTGGTACACACCGGGCAATGCCGAAAGGTAGCTAAAAGCCTACTACTATCACGGCGCTGGTGTGAACTCATCTCGCGGCTTAAAAGTGCAAATGGAAGCAAACAATAAAATGAATGGGTCTTCTCAAAACCCAATTACAAGAGACCTCGGCCCATCAGTCCGAGTACTGCAAATTAACATAGAAGGTATAAGTAAGACTAAATGTGATATCCTCTCAAGACTAGCACGGGATAACAATATACATGTCATACTGGTCCAAGAAAGACATTTAAACCACGAGGCAGATCTCATGAAAAGAGGTCTCGTAAGTGGAAAAACCGTTGGTGGAGCTATTCACCATGAAAACTGTGGATCTGCTACATACGTGCGTAGTGACATTGATAACTGGGCTCCAATAAAAATTTCTTGGGATAACATATTTTTAATAGAAACACTAGTAAGTAACCTCACAATAGTCAATGTATATAAGCCTCCTAACATCCAATGGCCAAAAGAAGCACTCCCTGAAACAAAATTCCCTACCCTCTTAATGGGCGATTTCAATAGCCACCACAGTTTATGGTGCTATAGTGAAAACGATGATAGTAGTCAAGCCCTACTTGAGTGGGCAGATATTGAAGACCTGCAACTAATATATGTTGTTAAAGAGAGACACGCCTTCTGGTCAGCTAGATGGCAACGCGGTTTCAACCCTGATCTGTGTTTGTTAGCAGAGACCACAAGGGTAAAGGCTAACCATCAAGTAGGAAAGTATTAACTAACTTCCCACACAGCCAGCATAGACCTGTCATTGTCCACATTGGAATACAAGTCCCTCTTATAAAATCAGCTCCAAAACCAATATGGAATTTTGAAAAGGCTGGTTGGGAGTCATACGCAAAACGTGCCGATGCCACTGTACGGTGGATAAAGCCAATCATTAACAACTATGAACGATTTAGTAAAGCTCTTATTGCATCAGCTAAGAAAACTATACCTCGCGGTTTCAGGAAAGAATATACACCTGCCTGGAATGAAACAACTGAACGCCTCTGTAACGAGTTCAAAGAGTCGGGAGACAGGGAAGTGGCAGAGGAACTTATCGAGTCACTTAACAGCGCCCGAAGAGAAAAGTGGAAAAAAACCGTGGAAGGTATAAAGTCCAGTCGAAAAGCGTGGGCCCTACTCAGGAAACTAGGATCTGGTGCATACAATCCCTGTGAAAGAGCAAAAACCACTCCCAATGCAATTGAAGGCCGTATAGCTAATATGTCCAGGGCACTTCTTGACAATGAAACCGCCAGAAACATTAAGAAACTAACTAAAACGCGGTGGAGACGAGCTACTGAAAGATCACATCCTGCAGCACCTTTCACAGTGGAAGAACTGAAAACGGCTATCTCGAACATCAAAACTAGGAAGGCAACTGGGCCAGATGAGTTATACCCAGAATTCATTAAGTATAGTGGGAAAAATGTTATCAACTGGCTCGTGAACTTCTGTAATAACATCCTTGAAGAAGGCCGAGTGCCTAAGGTATTCAAAAGATGTAAAGCATTGCCAATATTAAAACTTGGGAGAACACCAGACAAGCCTGAATATTTTAGACCAATCTCTCTCCTGACCACATGCTTCAAACTCTTGGAGAGACTCTTGTATAATCGTATTGGGACGACTTTGAATGATAGAATCCCCATCGAGCAGGCTGGTTTTCTACCACAACGTAAATGTTGCGACCAAGTACTGGCTTTAACAACACATATCGAGAACGGTTATGAACGGAAACTTAAAACAGCTGTTGCATTTGTAGATTTAACCGCTGCTTACGATACTGTGTGGAGGCATGGTCTTCTTAGCAAGATACTTGAGATTATCCCTTGCAAGACCTTGTACAAATTACTAATTGATATGCTTAGCAATAGAACCCTTGAAGTTCATCTAGAAGGAAAGAAGGGTCGAACCATTGTTTCAAACAACGGCTTACCACAAGGTTCTATATTGGCACCATTACTTTTCAATGTGTACATAAGCGACATACCAACAACAAATGCGCGGAAGTTCTGTTATGCAGATGACATGGCCCTGGATGTGCAACATAAAAGTTTTGAACAGTGTGAAAACTTCCTTAATCAAGACCTTGGAGTAACGGGTAAATATTTCAGATCTTGGAGATTAATTCCAAACCCAATAAAGTCAGAAGTTACAGTGTTTCATTTAAACAGCCAACAGGCAACCCGATCCCTTGACGTTACCTTTGCTGGTAGAAAGCTAAAGCATAACCCAAACCCAAAATATCTTGGTATTAAATTGGATAGATCGCTTACATTCAAACCACACCTAATAGATACTGCTGCTAAGATACGTACAAGAAATAATATTATCCAAATGCTCGCCAATACTAGCTTGGGAGCTGATGTACATACTCTGAAGATTTCTTCTGTAGCGCTGGTATACTCTGTTGCGGAATATTGCAGTCCTGTTTGGCTTAACAGCAGCCTCACGTCTAAAGTGGATACTCAACTAAACAATACCATGAGAACCATAACTGGGACCATTAAATCCACCCCACTACCTTGGCTTCCTGTTCTCTGCACTATAGCTCCACCACATCTTAGGTGGCAAACCGCCTTAGTTAATGAATGGCGTAAAATCTCCTCCAATACCAACCTTCCAATCCATCAGGACATTGCCCCAAATCTTTCCCGACTAAGATCTAGAAGATCACCATGGAGAACAGCTCAAAACCTTATGGCTACGTCTTACGATGCTATGGATTCATGGAAAAATGAATGGTCTCAGACCGGACTATCCAAGAACTGCAATGAAATATCACCTGGTAGAAACCTACCTGGTAACACCTGCTAAGAAGAACTTGGGTTATACTCAATAGACTCAGAACTGGTCATGGCAGAAGTGGCGAGATGCTCTGTAGATGGTGCATACGAGATTCACCACAGTGCGATTGTGGACATCCAGAGCAAACGATCCAGCACATCATTCAGGAATGCCCTAAACGTGCGTTTAAAGGATCCATTCGAGAACTTTATGCAGCCTCCCCTGCAGCCGTCGAGTGGATGGAAAACCTAGACGAAGAACTTTAAGAGACTCTATAGATTCCATATATGTGATTGCTGAATGACCTTATAGTAACAATTTCTATATGATAATTTTATCTTATCTATGAGAAGATACCTTATTGTAACAACCTGTGTATGCCTACTTTATCCTTAACTGAATGTCCATAGGACGAGACATTATTTATGTGTTATAATGTATGTTGATTTTATCTTTATCTGTCTGTATGTATTTAAACATGAAACCATTTGTACTTGAAAACCACATACGCTAAATAACCAACGCCATAGAAAGCAGATGCCCTCGTCTGCAGCTCGTTGTCCGTGCCAAAATGCTGCCCTCATAGCCAGCCGTTCGTGTGAGCGAAGGGATGAAAATCAGAGGCAGTCAGGTGCGGCCTGCATGGTGGTTGATAAAACACTTCACATCGAAAACACTGCTGGAATGTCCTCGTTGCACTTGCAGTGTGCGGT
Source organism: Schistocerca serialis cubense (assembly GCF_023864345.2). Lineage (NCBI taxonomy): Eukaryota > Metazoa > Arthropoda > Insecta > Orthoptera > Acrididae > Schistocerca > Schistocerca serialis. The sequence continues at coordinate 899,059,131 of NC_064641.1, forward strand.
CGAGAATCGTTCTGGAGGAGGAAACACATGGCAGTTACGTTACGTGGGCTGTATGAAATCAGGCGAAACCCCTCAACAAGGCATTTCAAACTTGTCAAGAGACATTACTGTTGTTGGCATCTTTACGTGCTCACTGTGCACTCAGAAATAAAAAATACGACATGGCGCAATGAACAGGCATACTAGAGACACCGTGAAAGATACCTGCGTGAAGCTTCACTGTGGTTTTAATTCCGCAACCGATCGCAGGTTTGTATCATTTTTCTTCTTCTTTTTTTTTTCAAATTGCTCTAGCACTTCTCATCAGCTGGCCGTTGCAAATAGTCCCATGACATAAAATAAAGGCAACAACGAGAATGTTGAAATAATCTTTCTGGTTCATGTTCAGAGTTCAGTGCGACTTTTTTCTGGGATTTAGATTGGGTGATTTTAGATGCATGCGTGTCCGAAGGAACCTTGCACCAATCAGCTTAACAACATAGGCAGTGCAGTGTCGTGTTTATCCACCTATAGCAGGCAGCGACAATCAAATTAAAATGTCCTCCTCTGTGCAGGAATTACATAATATCTTCATTATCTACATCAGATCAACGTTTACGCTTCGCCAGCCTGTGAATATGCTCCTGAGTCGTAAGCTGATGCCAACCACATCTTGTTCATGTGTCCAAAATTTCACTGCGAGCGGTTCAACTTTCTGAAGACATTGCTGGGTATGGTGTTCCACCTTCCTCAATATTTACCAAATACACTGAAGAGCCAAAGAAACTGGGCCCCCGCCAGCACGCAGAAGTGCCGCAACACGACGTGCCATGGATTCGAATAATGTCTGAAGCAGTGCTGGAGGGAACTGACACCAAGAATCCTGCAGGGCTGTTCATAAATCCGTAAGAGTAGGAGGGGATAGAGATCTCTTCTGAACAGCACGGTATAAGGCATCCTAGACATGCTCAATAATATTCATGCCCGGGGACTTTAGTGGCCAGCGTAAGTGTTTAAAGTCAGAAGAGTGTTCCTGGAGCCACTCTGTAGCAATTGTGGACGTGTGGGATGTCGCATTGTGTTGCTGGAATTGCCCAAGTCCGTCGCAATGCATAACGGACATGAATGGATGCAGGTCAGGTAGCTTACGTATATGTCACCTGTCAGAGCCGAAACTAAACATATCAGGGGTCCCATATCACTCCAACTGCACACGCCCCACATCATTACAGTGCCAGCTTGAAAAGTACCCTGCTGACATGAAGGGTCCATGGTTTCATGAGGATGTTTCCCATCCTCTCTTTACAATTTGAAACGAGACTCGTCTGACCAGGCAACAAGTTTCCAGTCATCAACAGTCCAATGTCGGTGTTGACGGGCACAGTCGTGGCGTAAAGCTTTGTGTCGTGCAGTCATCAAAGGTATACGAGTGGACCTTCGGCTGCGAAAGGCCACATCGATGATGTTTCGTTGAATGGCTCGCACGCCGACACTTTCTGATGGTCCAGCATTGAAATCTGCAGCAATTTGTGGAAGGGTTGCACTTCTGTCACGTTGAACGATTCTCTTCAGTCGTCGTTGGTCCCGTTCTCGCGGGACCTTTATCCGCCCTCAGCGATGACGGAAATTTGATGTTTTTCCGGATTCCTGGTAAAGATATAAGTGAGTTTGAACGTCGTGTTATAGTGGGCGCACGAGCGATGGGACATAGCATCTCCGAGGTAGCGATGAAGTGGGGATTTCCCCGTACGACCATTTCACGAGTGTACCGTGAATATCAGGAACCCGGTAAAACATAAAATCTCCGACACCGCTATGTCCCACTCCTGTCTGCCGACTATAACACCACGTTCAAATTCACTTATATCTTTATAACCTGCCATTGCAGCAGCAGTAACCGATCTAACAACTGCGCCAGACACTTGTTGTCTTATATAGGCTTTGCCGACTGCAGCGCAGTATTCTGCCTGTTTACATATCTCTGCATTTGAAGACGCATGCGTATACCAGTTTCTTTGGCGCTTCAGTGTACATTCGTCTTCGTAAAGAGATTATTAAATTCCTTAAGAGTACTTGGCACGATCTGTTGGTTTTAAAGCTGTCCATATTCTATTTTTCCGTCTTGCTTCTGAAGATATTATTGGTAAGGTGTGCGCTGTAATTGAACGCAATTTTAATCTAATTGTTGCAAAAAATAATGGACACAGCTGTGACGGTTTGAGATTTCTCAAATGGTAAATAAGAATGTCTGTATTCTTTTATTCAATTCTGTGTAAATTGTAACTGTGTGTCATTGATGGCTAAATCGAGTTGTTACTCGGAAGGCCAAATCAATAAAAAGCGTTAGATAATGTGTGTACGTGTACAGCTAGTGGCGCAGAAAGGACGACGACATATGGAATTTTCGGTCTGGTCGTGAGTGGCTTACGGATAGCCAAAGCAGTTACGACCACCCCTCGTGTACAGCGCGAAATCCGGGTTGGAATCTTGGCCAGGCACAGCTTTTCGTTGTAGTCATTCCCTTACATAGCTGAGGGTTGTTCGTATTTGCAAATGCGAATACATGTAATGTGTTCTGATTGATGCCTGAATGAACGGCCTGGAGACCGTACCAGGGAACCACCTCATGCCTGGACTGTACACACTGCGTATTAAACACCTCATTGAGCCGTCCGTGCAACTGACGACTTGCTTCATTGGAAAAAAGAGGCAAAATGGGAAGTGCTCGGAAACATTACATGTCTCCAGTCACTTTCCGACTAGGTTTTGTTGCTGTTTGGCCCACTGAAGACGTACATTATAACGTGCCGCTGTCAGCAATGGCCTGTTACGAAATTTCGAGATCAAACGTCCACAGCATGCAGTTCCCTTCGGAGTATCAACTCAGCAACTGACTGAGGCAGACCTGCATCACCGGCAGCTGCAGTTCCTGCCGGGTTGGAAAATTACAGTCGCTGACAACGAGTGACACTCGTCTCCGGTACACGTAGGTTAAGACAGGCAGCTGTCCTGACGCCGTATTACATGGCCATGAGTAGTACACCATTCCTCATCGACACACTGGGCAGTCCGTGTTGATACACAAATACATCCGATGACTTCATTGACAGTGTGGTCATGGACACGTCGAAACTCGATAACTCCAGTCTAGCCACATTACAGACTGATTCCACACAGCCGACTGCCACATACACACTACTGTACTTGCATGACCGACATCCGCAGTGAGGCGTCACACGGCAGCCAAGTACTAGCTGCACAGCATCTACAACGCTCCAAAGCGACTAGAGTGATCTTTTAAGAGACGACTAAAATTCACAAAAAGCAAAAACATAGAACGTTGCATCTTCAGAGAACTACACACTAAAAAAATACTACGCACTACGAAGAAATTATCCGAATGGGACGGAAATCGGTAGATGTGCTGTTCAAGTACAGACAAGTAAACGATTGTGTAAGGTGGCTATAATTTCGCACCTTACAAGCACTCATCCACAGACTTTGCCGTGATGTACAACCACGTTAGGTATTATTTGACAGGTAGTACATCGTATATATGAATATTTACAGGAGACTGACATTGCCACGTACGCCTTGTAAATAATTGTTAACGCTTATTGCATGAAAGGTAACGGAGTGTCTTTATTATCACACTAATAGAGGTTGGAACGACAGTGGAAATGAAATGGCAGACGGAACACAAGTCCTGGGTGGAAGGCCCACACAGGTGTGTTGGTCCTGCTTAAACACAGGGAGTAGCAAGACGACGTTGTAGCACCTAAGCGCTGGAGCACAACAGAGTCGCGACCGGCCAGTTTGTAGCCGAACAGGAAGGATTATACTTCGGAAACTACGGAAATCTTGGACGAGGTGAGAGGAACGAAGAAGCGGCACCTCGGAAACCACGCAGGCTAGGTTATTTCCAAGGATTTTTACCCAGAGGCGTACTACTGTATGAGTATAGGGTTTTCCTCGCAAACTTTCCGCGCTGGACGACAAAAGACTAAAATATGGTTGGTCGGCGTTCTGAAGAATCTGTAGAGAGGGGGAATATTCCGTGGTTTCGGGAATATGATTCGTTTTTGGATTTACGATAGTGGTGAGCCAAGCCTTGCTGGGAAGCCAGCGCTGGAGAGACGCGGTCTTCCGCTGTGAGCGACCGTGTGTGACGGTCGCTCAGTATCAGCTTCTTGTTGGTGCGGACGGACTTGCTGTCTTTGCTCTCACGAAATTTTATAGTTAGGACGGTTAGGCACTGTACTGTTGTGAACTTATACGATTCTGGACTTCGCGTCCGGGTAGGAAGTCGTCGTTGAGTACGCAGCGTTCAGTGACTGAGAGCACTTCTTCTGCCTATACTTAAGTTGAGACGTTATATGAACTCAGTCCTTGTGGCTGGGAGTTCGCGTTTCTCGTCTGTAGAACACAGAGAGGAGAAGACAGTATTAGAGAACAGTAGTCAGAGGACCGCCTTCAGCCGTCCTACTCTTTGAAAGAATTTTGTGGCTGGAGTTCTCCCATCGTCGCAGACGTGTACGAGAACCATCACTTCGACATGCTGGGCGCAGTTCACACGGTGGTATTGCTAATTGCTTTGGCTTAATAGGGGCTATAAGGTTGAACAGCTGTGATCACGTAGGGTTTATTTCCACTGACGTTGCACTCCATTGTAGATCATCTTTAAAAGTAGTGTCTTCTTGTGTTTGGTATATAGATGATGTCACTCATTTCGCGTAATTGATATTAGTTCGCGCAGTCATAATAAAAGGGGACAGTTGTTCAATGGATCAGTAATTTTAGTTAGGAAATATAAACATTTGTAATAGAGATTGTTTTTAATATACAAGAAATGTGTTAGCAGCAACAATGTTTATCATTTAGTATATTTAGTTCCTTTAATCATTCATTTCTGTTTAGGTTGAAATTTGTATGTTACAGAGCATTAATATATCTTAAGATCTGCTTCAGGGGGTAGTCAGACAGGGAAAAAATCTTCATTTTAGCGTTTATTATTTTCCGTTGCACACATTCATTTTACACCCGCCTGGAGTAGCATCTTGGAATTGCAATATCAAGACGTTTGGATGATTTATTCAATAGAAAGAGTTTCACAAACTGAGCAAGTTCAAAAACGGTTCAAATGGCTCTGAGCACTATGGGACTTAACAGCTGAGGTCATCAGTCCCCTAGAACTTAGAACTACTTAAACATAACTAACCTAAGGACATCACACACATCCATGCCCGAGGCAGGATTCGAACCTGCGACCGTAGCGGCCGCTCGGTTCCAGACTGCAGCGCCTAGAACCGCTCGGCCACACCGAACTGAGCAAGTCAATAACGCGATGGTACACCTCTGGCCCTTATGCAAGCAGTATTAGAATCAGAATTTAAAAGACCTTTGTAGGAGTTAAGGCAGAAGTGATAGATAACGTTCCATCATAATTTCTAAAACCTTTTGGGGAAGTGGTAACGAAACGACTGTTCACGTTGGTTGTAGAATGTATGAGTCTGGCGACATACCATCTAATTTTAGGACAAATATCATCCTCACAATACCGAAGAGTGCAGAGGCTTTCAAGTGCTAGAATTATCGCACAATCACGTTAACAGCTCATGCATCCAAGTTGCTGACAAGTATAATATACGGAAGAATGGAAAAGAAAATTGCGGATGTGCTAGATGACGATCAGGTTGGCTTTAGAAAACGTAATGGCACGAGAGAGGCAATTCTGACGTTGCGGTCGATAATGGTTCAAATGGCTCTGAGCACTATGCGACTTAACTTCTGAGGTCATCAGTCGCCTAGAACTTAGAACTAATTAAACCTAACTAACCTAAGGACATCACACACATCCATGTCCGAGGCAGGATTCGAACCTGCGACCGTAGCGGTCGCTCGGCTCCAGACTGCAGCTCCTAGAACCGCACGGCCACTCCGGCCGGCGGTTGATAATGGAAGCAAGACTAAAGAACAATCAAGACACGTTCATAGGATTTATCGACTTGGAAAAAGCGTTTGATAATGTAAAAAGGTGCAAGATGTTCGAAATTCTGAGAAAAATAGGTGTAAGTTATAGGGAGAGACGGGTAATACCCAAGAGCCAAGAGGGAATAATAAGAGTGGACGACCAAGAACAAAGTGCCGAGATTAAAAAGGGGGGTATACTTCGAAGAAGCAATGATGAAAATAAAAGAAAGTTTCAGGACTGGAATTAAATAAAATTCAAGGTGAAAGGATATCAATGATACGGTTCGCTGATGACGTTGCTATCCTGAGTGAAAGTGAAGAAAAACTACATGATCTGCAGAATTTAATGAACAATATAATGCGCATAGAATATGGATTGAGAGTAATCGGAGATAGACCAAAGTAATGAGAAGTAGCAGAAATGAGAACAGCGAGAAACTTAACATCAGGATTAATGCTCACGAAGTGGATGAAGTTAAGGAATTCTGCTGCCTAGGCAGCAAACTAACAAATGACGGACGGAGCAAGGAGGACGTCAGAAGCAGACTAGCACTGGCAAAAAAGGCATTCCTGGCCAAGAGAATTTTACTAGCATCAGACATAGCCCTCAGTTTCAGGAAGACATTTTTGAGAGTGTACGTTTGGAACACAGCATCGTATGGTAGTGACACACGGACTTTGGGAAGACCGGTACAGAGGAGAATCGAAGCGTTTGAGATGTTGTGCAACAGACGAATGTTAAAAATTAGGTGATTATAAGTTGAAGAATGAGGAGGTTTTGCGCGAAACCGGAGAGAAAAGGAATATATGGAAAACACTGATACGGAGAAGGGACAAAATGATAGGACATCTGTTAGGACATGAGGGAATGGTTTCCATGGTATTAGAGGGAGCTGCAGAGGGCAAAAACTGAAGAGGAGGACAAAGATTGGAATATCCCAGCAAATAATGGAGGACGTAGGTTGCAAGTGCTACTCTGAGATGAAGAGGTTGGTACAGGAGAAGAATGTGTGGCGGGCCGCATCAAACCAGTCAGAAGACTGATGACACAAAAAAACAATTGAATTATTTCACTCCTTTGCTCATTATTCTAAAATCACCAGTGCAGTCAATTAAATCATGCTCATGAAGGAATAACGTTTGTGTGGAATATTGTCAGTATCGAAGTTAGTTAATCAGGTTAATTCAAGCACTTGCATGCTCTAAAATACGGTAAGACAGGGGCATCTGTGGGTAAGTCAGTGACGAATTTCTCAGATTCTCATTACCTGTTAAAACGTGACGTTTTCGGAAGTGGCTATTTTAAGCTATGTGAGCAAAAGCTACGACTATTCGGTTTGAGGAAACCAAACGAAGAGGACGTGTGGCGAATCTGTCTCTTGCAGGCTGCTTGAATTTGCGCCCGCGACAACCTGATTGGCTGACTTCAGTGCTAAGTAACTCTCAAACGGTACAACGTGTCGATGTCTTTTATGAATAGTAATTTTTCAACACAGTCTCCCCTGCAACACCCTTAGAAGCTTTTCACACTCTTTCTGGCCACCCTGTATAGCACATGAATTGTCTTCACCTGAGATGGTATTTCTTATTCCATATAAAACTTTCAGCTGACAAGGCAAGTCCGCATCGCAATGGATCTTACAGACACGTGCTGCGTAGCAACGAAGCCGCCGAGAATTTTTCATTAAATGAAACGTTTTCAGTTTGTTAGTTGTTGTAGGATACGGTGTGTAGACATATCTGCACGGTAAGAATCGGTTCTCTAAGGAGTGACTCACCGAACCGATTATTTATATTAGATCAACTTTAAAGATTATGAATTGAATTAGTCTCGATTTAACTTATGTTAAATGCACCTCTAACCATCCAGTTGCGCTATAAGAAAGTTGGTTCCATAGTGCATATTTACTGAAAGTAGTCATACAGCATTCTTGTTTTTTTATGAGGACGTTAAAATCGGGTCATAATGTGTTATACACCTACAGGTTAATGATAAAATGTAGTGACCGCTTTCAGTGTTATACAATTGGTATCAATTAACTGCTACAGATACCTTGGTGTAGCACTTTGTAGATATATGAAATCGAGTGAAATAGAGCGAGCACTTCGAATCATTGGTATGATGCTGGGACATTGCAGTCACCCTACAAAGGAGACTGCTTACAAAACAATCTTTGTATGTCCATCTTTGTAGGGGACGGTGGTTTGGATGTTGGCTGCTCAGTGTCAAGTAAACAGCAGGACACTGTCAGCCGTAAATTCTGAAGTCTTTATTAAGCTACCTGTTTCGATGTCACATTACATCGTCATCAGGTCCCTGTATAAACAATATAATCAAGCGTAAAATTCAACAATAATGCAGAGGACAAATATCTGATGAATGAAGAATAGTTTGGGACAAGTAAATATTGCCAACGGGTCATACAATAGATATATGAGAAACAATTAATATATTCCACAGTGTATGGTTTTTACAGAGTTGGTTTAACGTATGATTATGGTCGCGTTTCACGTGTCATGTAACAATGGTCTTACATTCCTGCTCATGATTCTTCTCTATAGGTACAAATATAAATTGTACTTACACTCTATACAACATTTATTTATTGACATAATTAATCATGTTAAGTTATGATCCAATTTTTTTAGTTTTGCTATTTAAATAATACACACTATAGAGTATTACTTAGTACTTTTCGGTGTACAGTCTTGTACATTACTTCTCGTATTACTATCGGTATCTGTAACTATTTATTCACGAATCTATACAGAAGGCATTATATTACTTTTTACATAGGATAATTTCTATAGTAGATACATGGTTGTCTTGTTTTCGATGTAGTTTTTAGATGTGTTCTTCTATTCTTTAACTTACATGACCACTTAGTTTACTCTTTTATTCTATTTGTATACTTCATTTTTCTTCTTCCCTACTATTTTATGTTATGTAGTGGTGCTATTCTCTACATGTGGATTAGCCTCTTCGCGCTTAATGATTATACACGTTTTCTACTTATGATTCTATTCGCCATTTCACCTATTTATCTTTTACATGTTTCTTAGTTATTTTTAAACAGTGGAAGTTTGTTACAGTTACCTCTGCCCGACCGTTACAAATTATTTTATTATGACAAGGATGGTACACCAGAGATTGTTTGAGGTTTGTCAGTTATTGTATTTTAAATTCCAACTTATGTATGATGATTCTTGTTATTCTATACTTGTTATATGACATAGGGACAATGTATACTTGTTCCCTATTACTTTTCATTATTGGTAATGTTACTAATTATTACATCCACGTTAGTAAGGTACCCTGCTTAAAATGAATGTTGCCTATTATTTTCTGTTAATTATATTAACAGACCGTTATGTACCTATTCTATGACCCATCGGCAATATTTACTTATCCCAAACTATTGTTCGCTCATCAGATATTTGTCCTCTTCATTCCTGCTGATTGTTACGCTTGATTATATTGATGTTTATACAGGGACCTGATGGCGTTGTAATTTATGGCTGAAGGTGTACTGCTGTTCACAGAGCATTCGTGTGGCTAATCCTACAAAATTACTCACTTACGTGAAAGCCATACGAAGTGGGAATAACAGGAGTGTTGATCGTATGTTTGATCCACTGAAGAGTGTAGGGAATTGCTAAAAAAAAAAAGAAAAATTGGTCAAATGGCTCTGAGCACTATGGGACTTAACATCTCAGGTCATCAGTCCCCTAGAACTTAGAACTAATTAAACCTAACTAACCTAAGGACGTCACACACATCCATGCCCGAGGCAGGATTCGAACCTGCGATCGTAGCGGTCGCGCGGTTCTTGACTTAAGCGCCTAGAACCGCTCGGCTACAACGGCCGGCTAGGGAATTGCTGAAAAGGCTGAACTGGCAGACGTTTGTAGAAAGACAACCATTCCGTGGAAGCTGACTCAGAGTGTTTTGAGAAACAGCACTAAGTGAGGTATTCAGGACTATACTAATTTCGCCGTGTACACAGGTTGCTGTGCAGTCGACCTTCACGATCTCAATACGTGAATGGAAAAGCAAGTAACTCATACGTGGTGGGATGGGATGTACGTTCCACCATACAGTTCACTGAGGTTTGCAGAGTATGAATGTAAATAATGATGTAGATGGCGATCTAGTATTTTCGTTTATTGCACTAAGTTGCCCTAAAGCAGCTTCCGCCTCATTGTTTGATTCTTTCTTCAGGAAATTATTAGAGGAACCCTTCATTGCCTATTCGTTGTTAAGGCTTGCCTCTCTGATTAAGTTTTCTGCGATGGGACCATACTCAGGTAACGATTTTAGTGCTACAAATGTCTGTGAACAATATTTTTCGATCTGAATTTCCCTTAACTCCCAAATGTATTGCGTTGTCGATCAGTATGAGGCAGAAAATAAGATGTCTTTCTGAGCGAAGTCAATGGCTGTAGTACACTTCGAAACAGCAGCTGACATCACAGAAATTTTTTTTTGTGGGTTTGTGGTGTCGTGATTACACTGAACGCGTCCCAGTTTTTCTGACACTCCATGTAAACAAGTAACCTTATAATGCGGAAAATTAATCCTGAATCACTTTGTAGTGTACTTTCCACCAATAGCACCAGAATTACAAAAGAGGTGTCATAAATATTGGTACATCGAGCACCAAAGCAAGTAAGAAGCCCACAGCACTCAACCAAAGAGCCTGAACTGAGTGCGGAAAACTTCTCAGAGTTTCGTAGCGACTTTTATTACGTATATACGGTGACCTACTTTTCGAATAACTACGTAAGAAACTCACATCACTCGGCCTGAATGTGCACTGAGGGCGGAACACTTCAGAGTTCAATAGCACTTTTATTGTGTGTATGCGGTGACCCACTTTTCGGATAACTCACAGCGTGGACTGTTTTTGTGTGAATATTTCTGTCAACGGCGGAAAATAGTCTTCATCAGTAAATAGTTAAATTCAGTTATCCGTTTTCAACAAACTGTCATCAGTATTTAAACAATCGAGCAAAGACGCGGAGAGAATTCATCTACAAGACCTCCCGAGTTTGACATCTTTCACCCACTTGTTCCATCTAATAAGTTCCTATCTCTTACTGACAAGTGGAGACGTTTGCTTTCTAATACATAGTTCGCAAGTTGTTAACGGTGAGCACAGATAGGTAACCTTCGTTGGGCTCTGACATGCATTACCAGCCAGTCTCGTTTCTAAAAAAATGTCGGTAAGCTGCGAATCTGACAGCTGAAAAGCCCGTTTTACTTCACTTGTGCCACTTCTATGCTGAGCAGTAGTGGAACTTTTTTTTCTGTGTCTGACATGAGATAGAGTAGCAACGACAGGCTTCTGTAAGAGGTTAGATCTGTCATATTTAGCAAAGTATGTAATCTCGACCTTCGCCAATCAATTTCGTGGTACCTGTTGACCATGTGCATCAGAGGATAATTCAGTTGTAGAAAAATAGATTAGCAATTATTTTTGGTGTGGATACGAGAGGACTGGTGGTGAAACAGCGTTTCCTGGACGTGTCTCCATTTTTTGTGGTTCTTTCCAGCTTGTGCCTCTTGCAGATGGTTCGGAGAGAGTCATCACTTTCAGAACACCTCGTTAATTAACATCATTTCCTTTTTCTTGAGTATTCAATTTACCTTTGAGAGCACCTGCTGCCCGTTCAGGGTTGGCGAGTATTTTAATATTAATTCTATAATCGGATACACTTCCTGTAAACGTCGGAAAGGCCTGGCCGCCATTTGTAAGCGAATTGATTAAATTTGTTCTTCGTGTATTCGTGCTTTAAATTAAGTGTGATGTTTTTGAGGCTAAGACAGAACGAGACGAGCGTTTGTCAAGCCGACCGCTGTAGACCTTTTGAGAGTCACATATGCGCATATGTGCATCACACTAACGCACGTTAATCTGACGTCGAGATTTCGTTCGTCTCTGCCTCATCGCCTTCGAGTCTTGTTAGCTAGTGATCTGTCCTGTCTCATCGGCGCCTATAGAGACTAATTACACTGTCAAGTCAGACTAATGTGACCACCTGTCCAAAGCCTAAATAACCACATTTTGCAGGCGGACCGCTGCGAAACGTGCAGGAAGGGAGTCAGTGAGATGATGGGAGGCACTAAAAGGGACAAGGAGCCATGTCGACTCCAACGCCGTGGCAGCTGCGCTAGGTTGAGCATCCGTGGCGCGAACACGCCTATCGAGGTGGTCACACTAATCCGTGCGCGGCTCGTGTTCATGCCGTTTATTGCTTGTGGTCTTGTCTTTACCGTTCTGTCACCTCGTTTCTTATTCGATTTTCTGGCGTCACTAAGTTACTGGCCTGCCTGCCCGTGAGTGGCGGCAGCAGCAGCGCTTATCGATAAGAGCACTGTCGTATTATCGTTGGAGCGACCGCTAGTATTTCCGGGTCGTGGAGCGCCGTGAATTCAGTCAGGATGGAGCTCCAGTGAGGTCTGGACATCCAGTACTCGTCGACCGCTGACGACACACATGCACTGTCCGACGGAAGGAGACCTGAGCGGGGACGACCGTTGGTTGGTCGTTCGGTCGGTCGTCTCATCGGGCGACTTGTATTTAGTCTTCCGATCGCTTCTGGGCCCCTTCAATCGATCATCTTGCGGGACGTTGGTCGGTTCCTTATTTGTGCAGAGATATCGGGTGGCCAATGGGCAGGTGTTCCCTCTGCATGGTTGGGTCAGAGCCAGTGTCTCCGGGACGTCGTCCGTCCAAATGGAGTCGGGACGGAGCAGCAGTGAGGTCCGGACAACCTCGACTCGCCGACCGTTGCCGACACACATGAACTGAGTGAGAACGACCTTGGTTGATTGGTCGCCGACCGCTTGGGTTCTCCGTCTGTGTCGACTTGTCCTTGTTGTTCCACAGTCACTGGTTTTAGTGTTGTTCGAGTTGTTTGTGGAAGTATTCGCGGAACCGTGTGTAGCTTGTGTGGTTTTGACTGAGCAGTAATTAACCGGGTTTCAACACAGGAGTGTCTTCCTCAGAATTTCAATCAAAGAATGGTCTACAAAATGGTCACAGAATTATGACAAAAACGTATGACACAGTGTGTAAGTACAAAATCATCGTGAAAGACTGGCAGTACTTATATGTCATTTATAAAATGCAATCTGTAACCACGCAAGTAACGGGCAGCCCTTAGTGGCTCGCCGTCACAAATTTTTATCTTAAATGTCTTTGTGACTAATGCCCTTTTGGCGTATTTATTATTTTATAAATGACGTATAAGTACTGCCAGTCTTTCACAATGATTCTGTACTTATACTCTGTATCATACGTTTTTAGTCATAATTCTGTGACCATGTTGTAGACCATTCCTCGATTTAAATTCTGAGGAAGACACTCCTAGCAGTGTTGAAACCCGGTTAATTCCGTAAAAATAGTGACCGAGGGCTGTTTTCTTTCAATTGTAACTATTCACGGTCTATGAACGTGCAGCCATGTACAAAATCTTGTGCAATAGTCACGCACCAATAGGGATGAATGTGCGAGTGCGTTATCGTTACGCAAGAGACATGAATTGTCTCGCCACGTTTGAAGCCGTTTCCTTCTCAGATGTTCTCGCAGACGTCGCAAAACGTCCCGATAATACCATCGATTAACAGTTTGTCCCTGTTGCTCGAATTCATGATGAACTGATCCTTCAATGTCAAAGGAAACTATCAGTATGGCTTTGACATTTGACCAGACCTTTCACTTCCGTCCGGCTATTTTTAAACCGTGTGAACCATTCGCAATACCGAGTGCGGCTTAAGCGCTCCTGACCGTAGACTTCCTGCATTATTTGGCGTGTCTCTGTAATGATTCTCTTCACTTTCAGGCAAGATTTAATGCAGACGCGTTGCTTCCCTAACTCTGCCATTTCGAAATTCGCAAACTGTGCGACACAACCTTCTACTACTCAGAACAGCACTGAAGAATAACTAACAAGCATACAACAATAAAAATTTTGGTTGTTAAATATTAAACACAGGCGTGTGCATGGATTCAGACTGCATTTCGCTCCAACGCACCATTGGGGCGAAATTACGAATATTCTGGAATTTTTTGAACAGATCTCGTAGTGGTACCGGAAGTACCCTCTGCTACACACCACAACGAAAAGTGAGTTGCAGAAGTTCTTCCAAGATTGTAAAAAGCGCTGGCAGACGTGTTTTATATCTGGGTGGCGGGGGGGGGGGGGGGGGGGAGGGGGGATTACTTTGAAGGGGACAAACTTGATGTTGATGAATAAATGAAGGTTCTTTAAGAAAGACAAAAATTCCCGTTACATTTTGCGGATGTTACGGAGTGGCAACTGTGGCTGACGTTGTCAGCGGTGAGACGCTGCGTCCGCCACTTGGACCACGGAGCGGCTGTCAAGTTCACGTTCGCGGCCGCTGCCCGCCGAGTCACGCCGCAGGTCGTTAACAGACAACAGAGGGCGGCGGCGGCTGCGTCATGGCTGCTGCCGGCTGGACGGCGGGGAATCCCCGCGAAAGTCCGGTGGCGTGGGCCGACAGTGCTATTCCAGACCCCCCCTCCACATTGTCCCTGTCCGTCAGAAAGAGGCTCTCCGTGAGGAGGGGCCTTTGGAAATCCCTACTGGCAGTATTTTAATCCAAAGTGGCGCGGTTATCAACCTGAAAGTTGAACACCATTGTGCTTCGCCAGCTGTACCTTCTTCCGACCTCAGAATTGGCCCACCCAATCAGTTAAAGCTGGATCTATAGGTTCATAAATAATCCGAATTTTAGTGTCATTGGATACTCCCAGTGTTGACAGATGTCCCGATTCTCGCGTTATGTCCCGATTTTCAGTGGTGACACGACCCACTCTTCGTAAGCCTTACGTGGTACCCTAGATGCTCCATAGTCTTCGCCACTGCTAACAGTTCCAAATACGAGGCCCGATCAACAAAAAAAAAAAAAAAAACTGAAACTGTTTTTTCACAGATGTTTAGTACTCCATTTGGCAACGGCCTTGCCGCAGTGGATACACCGTTTCCCGTGAGAACACCGAAGTTAAGCGCTGTCGGGCGTGGCCGGCACTTGGTTTGGTGACCATCCAGGCCGACATGCAGTGTTGCCATTTATCGAGGTGCACTAAGCCTCGTGATGCCAATTGAGAAGCTACTCGACCGAATAGTAGCATCTCCGGTCAAAGAAAACCATCATAACGACCGGGAGAGCGGCGTGCTGGCCACACGCCCCTCCTATCCGCATCCTCCAATGAGGATGACACGGCGGTCGGATGGTCCCGATGGGCCATTTGTGGCTGAAGACGGAGTTCTTTAGTACTCCATTCCAGTCTTTACATGACGTTATTCAAAGTACTACCCTCCTACTTGAATACACACACTATAGCATGTCTGCCAATCCTCGAATGCATGATGCAAGCCATTCTTTGCCAGGTCCTTCAGAATCGCCTCTCTTTTCTTGAACACTACTTCAAAGCTCTGAATTAGAATGCCCTGAAGCTTTGTCTTTATTGGTGGGATTAAAAAAATCACAGGATGCAAAATCAAGGCTATGTGCTGTAAGCAGGTAATGTTGAATTGAGCCAGAAACTGCATGACTTGTTTTGCGACGACAGGTCGCGCATTGTCATGGTGAAATAGTCACACAGACCGTTAAAGTTCTTGTCGTTTCCTTGCAGTGTGCTCCCTCATTCTAGCTAGTAATGACTTGTAGTATGCTGTTGCAACAGTAGTGTGAAGGAGAACAGCTTACTGATAAATCATTCCACGAAAGTCAAAAAATGAGACCGTCATCACTTTCCCTGCAGATGGAACAACTTCCACTTTTTTGGTGTTGAAGAGCCTGGCGTTTTCCACACTGTGCTGATTCATTTTCTTCAGGATAACAGGATAAAAACGATGGGAATGATCTCGCATAATCGTAAAGACATTTTCCATCTATCCTCACAGACAGTCACAGCAGCTGTATTGATGTTGACTTCAGTCGCAGCAGAAACTGAAACACGAGGCTCACCGTGCTTAACACAGACAAGTCGGGACTCTTCAAAGAGTGCAGTTGCTGCAGTTTTTCATAAGTTTTAGTGGCTTGTTTGGTTTAAACGAACACAGGATTTTATTGTACCATACTGCTCCTCTCGCATCACCTCCACTATTTGGTATGCGAATGCAAAGAACATGTGCAACACAGAGTATTACTACCAACCTACCGATACGAGAGTCCTGCCACCCATGAACATTATATATAAAAACCTTCTATTTTCCAAATGTTCAGATGTTCGTGGTATATATACGAAACTATCGGGGACACTACAGGAAAAAAAAATCAGCCTCAGTCTTTGTTGATCAGCCCTCGTTTAATGATTATTATCTTCGAACATGGAAGTCCCGAAATGAGTTTCTGAACGTGTCGATGGCGGTAACCAAGAAAGAATACGATGCGCCAGGAAGTCGTGCCCGTCCGATGACCTAAGGGGACCCATCAGTGCATGATGCAACTGTACTATTCGACCACGATATTACTGCACATGGCCTCCAGTGGCCGTTATCAGACACAAGCGGCGACGTTACAATAGACAAATATAGTGCTGACTAAGGGAAGCGCACCGCACTGTCAGCGATTTCTAGACAGTTGTGCACACACTGTCAAGTGATTCAGCACGTCCTCCCTGAAATACCAAGATAAAAACTCACGATAAGCCAGCAGATGCGCCCTCACTTCCACGTGAAAAAGTAATGTGATCGACTAATATGTGGACATATGGTTTCCGTTGTTGTGTTGTTACTGCCATGCCGCTGTTCCCTGATACATGTTTCAACTTGCCTCTCACTGACTGACCACAACTTCTCTTGGCGTGCCAATTAGTATTGTACAGGGTTATTACAAATGATTGAAGCGATTTCACAGCTCTACAATAACTTTATTATTTGAGATATTTTCACAATGCTTTGCACACACATACAAAAACTCAAAAAGTTTTTTTAGGCATTCGCAAATGTTAGATATGTGCCCCTGTAGTGATTCGGCAGACATCAAGCCGATAATCAAGTTCCTCCCACGCTCGGCGCAGCATGTCCCCATCAATGAGTTGGAAAGCATCGTTGATGCGAGCTCGCAGTTCTGGCACGTCTCTTGGTAGAGGAGGTTTAAACACTGAATCTTTCACATAACCCCACAGAAAGAAATCGCATGGGGTTAAGTCGGGAGAGCGTGGAGGCCATGACATGAATTGCTGATCATGATCTCCACCGCGCCGAAAATTCAAAGCGTTTGACATTGTCATCGGGTGTCAGGGCTTGTAGCAATTGTAAACGGTAAGGCTTCTGCTTTAGCCTTTTCCGTAAGATTTTCCAAACCGTCGGCTGTGATACGTTTAGCTCCCTGCTTGCTTTATTCGTCGACTTCCGCGGGCTATGCGTGAAACTTGCCCGCACGCGTTCAACCGTTTCTTCGCTCACTGCAGGTCGCCCCTTCGATTTCCCCTTACAGAGGCATCCAGAAGCTTTAAACTGCGCATACCATCGCCGAATGGAGTTAGCAGTTGGTGGATCTTTGTTGAACTTCGTCCTGAAGTGTCGTTGCACTGTTATGACTGACTGATGTGAGTGCATTTCAAGCACGACATACGCTTTCTCGGCTCCTGTTCCCATTTTGTCTCACTGCGCTCTCGAGCGCTCTGGCGGCAGAAACCTGAAGTGCGGCTTCAGCCGAACAAAACTTTATGAGATTTTTTACGTATCTGTAGTGTGTCGTGACCATATGTCAATGAATGGAGCTACAGTGAATTTATGAAATCGGTTCAATCATTTGTAATAGCCCTGTATTTCCACTCCATTGCAGTCACCGACGCTAGCGCCCGGCCACTTGTTCGTTCCTTGCTTTCGTTTATAGTGAGGAACAAAACGGGGAAAGGGGGGGGAGGAGCAGGCGACTTTTCTCCTGCCGACAATATCAGTTCATTCGTTACTGTAAATACGAATCTTTAAGTAATCTACAGGCTGCGTGTATATTTTGCAACATTCAATCATTTTGAATGAAGTTAGATGCTAACTAGGTACATTATGTAGTAACACTAATATGCCGAAGACACTGACCCGTCTTACGTTTTAAAGTTTCATCAATTTTCGTAAGAAACGCTCAGCGAACAGTTCTTTATTGCGCGTGTGCTTCTTCGTATTTAACTCTTTAAAGGGCGGTTTCATATATTAAGCATTTTTTTGTAGACGAGCTGAGTGATAGGCGTCAGGAAGACTGAATGAAATTTTCACTATGAAGCGGAAACTTCCTAGCAGATTAAAACTGTGTGCCGGACCGAGACTCGAACTCGGGACCTTCGCCACAGCCTGGGGGGGATGTTTCCAGAATTAAATTTTCACTCTGCAGTGGAGTGTGCGCTGATGTGATATTCCTGGCAGATTAAAACTGCGTGCCTCCAGGCTGTGGCTAAATCATGCCTCCGCAATTTCCTTTCTTCCAAGAGTACTAGTTCTGCAACGTGTGCAGGACACCTTCTGTGAAGTTTGGAAGGTAGGAGACGAGGTATTGGCGGAACTGAGGCTGTGAGGAGGGGTCGTGAGACGTGCTTGGGTAGCTCAGTTGGTAGAGCACTTGCCCACAACAGGCTAAGATCCTGAGTTCGAGTCTCGTTCCGGCATACAATTTTAATCTGCCAGGAAGTGTCAGGAAGACTACGGGAAAGTAGTTTTATTCCCAACTTAATGCCGGTAATTTTGACAAACAGAACAGTATATTTAAGTGAAGTTTGTACCTATCTTTCCGATAATATAAGAAAGTACATACCTAATGACTAAAAGTTTTGTGTCTGTTTTCTGTCTCCTGACCTTTACGCCCCTATCACAGCGATTTTTGAAAGCAGCTGTACCTAAGACACGAGGGTGATCAAACTGGCTCTGGCAATACTCTGCTACACTACTCAATCAGACATGCAGCAGGCGGACGCTACTGCTCTATGGTAATAGTATTCGGCGTGTGCCGAACCTTCGTAAAGTAGGCGCAAAGTACAAATGCCAATCTATGACTCAAGAGAAAGCCATAGTCCGACGATCAGGAATTGGTACTGAGATCCAGGAAATATTTTATTTTTGTGTCACGTATTTTATTGTCGGTTCTGCTTTGGCCCATCTGTTCCAATTTTTCTCCTTGTATTTTGACAATCTATTATCCTCTCCAACACGTAAATATTAAGCTCGTGACAGTGTAACAGAGTCAATGAATTTTTTTTCACCACCTTTAGTCACTGTTTCATTACCGTATTCCATTTCGTTTAGGAATACGCGTTTCGTTGGTTCGCACTCATCATATTCCTTTACACTGCAGTGCATCGGTATAGTGCCTCTTACGTACAGTTGTATTGCTTTCAGTAAACACGTGGCATTTTACAATGCACAATGTCACTCTGCAGAAGAAATCGTAATGCACCGAGCTGACTCCACCGTTTGATGACGACGTTTCGTTTATAGGGCGCTCAACTGCGCCGTCATCAGCGCCCATACAAAGTCCCAATTTTTACACAATCTAGTTTCTTATACAATCCAATATAGTCACTGTTACGAATGATGGTGATGATGAAATGATGAGGATAACACAAACACCCATTGCCCGGGCGGAGAAAATCCCCAACCCGGCCGGGAATCGAACTAGGGGCCCCGTGATCCAGAGGCAGCAACGCTAGCCACTAGACCACGAGCTGCGGTCTGACTCCATTGCGTCACTTAAAGACACATACATTCAAATCAGACGTAGTCATGTGATATATATATATATATATATATATATATATATATATATATATATATATATATATATATATACGAAAACAAGCATTGTTTGAATGCCTGGCTGCCAAAGGGCAAAAGCGAGAAACGAAGGAACAACGTGCGAATTTTCATAGTCCCAAATGATTAACAAGGTGAAAGAATGCATCTAAAATTACGAGAATTGAGATGAATCATGGCGAAGCTTCTTGACGGAAGATCGGGTGTATGTGTAACGCCTGAATTCCTTACAACAGCAACACTTTTGGACACATGCTATTACTTGCTGGTGGGTGAAGATGTTAGACACGGTGTCTGCATGTATAAATCGGTTATTTCTTTAGAGATGTTACAAAGGATAGGTCCGATAAGTAGTAGTTATATCATAAAACTGCTTGTTATCTGGCTAGGCTGAAATGTGAAACATTGTGAAACGTACAACTACGAAAATTAGACCTCATATGAGCGACGCGAAAGGCTGTGAAAGCCAATATTCGCTGCGTCAGTGGGCGTCAGGCGGCGGTAAAAGCCATTCTGCCGAGAGTATTGTATGCGCGACAGATAATGTTCACATTTGAGGGCGGAACATACGTGTTATTAGCGACGATGACCTTGCGCTTGTTCGAATGTAACATTGTGTCCGCCGTTTTTTTTTTTCTGTGGGGCCTTTCAGGTGTGTGTGATTAGCAGCATTGTGAGAACTTCCGAACGCCGTCTCAAGGATGTTCTGTAATGGATGCCTACCCACAATGCCTTAAGGAGAATCGACTGACGTCACAGTGAGGACTACAAAAGACCGTAGAACCGGCAGCAACCAACCAGCGCAAGTATCGAAATAATGGTGAAATGAATAGGGGACTTGGATGAAAAATAGTAGGAAAATCTGTATAGAAACGGGGGTCTGTCAGTAAGTTACTTTACAGCCTACAGTGGTAATATTGTATGTTGTTCTACAATTTTTGCTGAGTGTTTTCATTTAAGAATGTCGTATTTCCCGTACACTTTATCTGTTTTGCCTTACGATTGCTGTGCTCAGTCCTTTCGTGACCTTCATCAGAAAATAGAGCAGAAACACTCCATCTCAACAGAGCGAAACAATTTCTCTTCAAATACCTCACACACCTGGCGTCTCTAAACATTTTTCTGCATCATTGACACAATTTTGGAATGACGTCCGGCGCAGAATCAGAAAACAGAAACAAAATTAATGGAATAGTTCTCTAATCCGTTGTGCCGCAGTGGAACAGCAACCATCTGTTGTGATTAATACTAAAAGACAGTGCTAGGTTGCAGAATGGACTTCATTGGGTCAAGAACGACGGGTTTCACATTCTAATAATGAAGCCTCACCCGGATGGAACTCGTCGTCTTTGACCCTCTAAAAAGAGCATTCTTCGGCGTAGGACTGTGTTTTGATATTAATATAATATCTCTTCGCAGTGTTATTGCTGGATACCCGTATTTAGTAGAAGTGATAGACTCCACAAGTTAGAATGAACTATTTCCTATTTTGTTCGACTCACAAATAGAGCGAGAGATAAACGACTGGCTATACATCTCCTTACGAGTCCTAATTTGTCTTATCTTGGTGGTCCTTAAGCGCCATGTACATTGGTTACAGTAGAATCGTTCTGCAGTCAGCTTCAAACAACAATTTCCTAAACTCTCTCGGTAGCGTTTCTCAAGGAAAAAAAAATAAATAAATTAATTTGTGGTAAGGTCTTATGGGACCAAACTGCTGATGTCATCGGTCCCTAAGCTTACGCACTACTTAATCTAACTTAAGTTAACTTAAGCTAAGGACAACACACACCCATGCCCGAGGGAGGACTCGAACCTCCTGCGGGGGAAGCCGCGCGGACCGTGACAAGGCGCCCTAGACCGCGTGACTTTCTCGGAAAGAACGTCATCTTTCTTCCAGAGATTCGCACATAACTTCACGAAGAATGTGCATAATACTCGCCTGTTGATACATCTAAACTTCGTTTTTTTTTTTTTTCATCAGTCCTCTAGTTTGATGCGTCCCGCAACGAGTTCCTCTCCTGTGCAAACCGCTTCATCTGAGCGTAGCACTTTCAACCTATTTTCAGGATGTATTCCAAATTCTGTCTTACTCTACAGTTATTGCCCTCTACAGCTCCTTCTAGTACCATGAAAGTCATTCCCTGATGTCTTAACGGATGTTTTACCATCCTGTCCGTTCTCCTTACCAGTGTTTTCGACACATTCCTTTCCTCTCCGATTCCGGACAGACCCTCCTCATTCCTTACCGTATCAGTCCACCTAATTTTCAATATTCAGCTGTAGTACCACACATCAAATGCTTCGTTTCTCTTTTGTTCCGGTAACTAGATTTGTTACCTACTCGTAGGTAACAAATCTTGTAGCCCGCCTGTGAATTGTTTCCATGTTTTCATTTAATCCAACCTGTTGGGGATACCATACACTAGCACAGTACTCAAGAATGAGTGGCACTAGTGTAAAATTCTCCGAATGAACTGAAGTCTACCATTCGCCTTCTCTACTATCATCCTTTTAACGTGCACGTTCCATCTCATATCGCTTTGCAGCGTTGCACCTAGATATTTAATCAACGTGAAGCGTCAAACAGCGTACTACTAATGCTGTATTCGGACTTTGCAAGATTATTTTCGCTACTCATTTGCATTAAGTTAGATTTTTTTTACATGTAGAGCAAGCTGCTTTCATCACACCAACCAGAAATTTTGTCTGCTTGATCTCATATCCTCCAACAGTCTCACAACGACGACACCTTCCGTTACACCACAACATCAGCGAACAGACGCAGATCGCTGCGCACCCTGTCCGTCAGATCATTTACGTATACAGAAAATGGCAGCGGTCCTATCACACTTCCCTGGGGCGCTGCTGACGATGCACTTGTCTATGATGAGTACTCACCGTCGAGGACCACGTACTGGATTCTGTTACTTAAGAAGAGCTCTTCGAGCCACTCACATATCTGGGACTCCCAGTTCGCATGGTCGTTAATCTTCGTTAATAGTCTGCACCAGACCGGACCAGACACTGAGCCTTGCGTGCTACTGTTGGACGCCTGTCATGTGGGGTAAACTGGATGGGAAGATATTAAAAGCAACTCTTCGCCACGTGTTCGATTAGGTAGTGGGAAAACGTTACTGAAATTCTACTGGTAGTTCAGTGACAAAAGCTACAAAGGAGGCGTTGGACATCACGGAGAGGTTTACCTTTGGGAAACGCGGGAGCGTACTACCCAAAAAAATGCACATCTACATCTACATGGATACTCTGCAAATCACATTTAAGTGCCTGGCAGAGGGTTTATCGAACCACTTTCACAATTCTCTATTATTCCAATCTCGTATAGCGCGCGAAAACCTATATCTTCCCGTACGAGCTCTGATTTCCCTTATTTTATCGTGGTGATCGTTTCTCCCTATGTAGGTCGGTGTCAACAAAATGTTTTCGCATTCGGGGGAGAAAGTTGGTGATTGGAATTTCGTGAGAAGATTCCGTCGCAACGAAAAACGCCTTTCTTTTAATGATGTCCATCCCAAGCCCTATGTCATTTCTGTGACACTCTCTCCCATATTTCGCGATAATACAAAACGTGCTGCCTTTCTTTGAACTTTTTCAATGTACTCCGTCAGTCCTATCTGGTAAGGATCCCACACCGCGCAGCAGTATTCTAAAAGAGGACGGACGAGTTTAGTGTAGGCAGTCTCCTTAGTTCGTAATTGTAATACCTAGGTATTTAGTTGAATTTGGGGCTTTTAGATTAGACTTATTTATCGTGTAACCGAAGTTTAACGAGTTCTTTTTAGCACTATGTGGATGGCCTTACACTTTTCGTTATTTAGGGTCAACTGCCACTTTTCGCACCATTCCAATATTTCTTCTGAATCGTTTTGTAATTTGTTTTGATCCTCTGATGACTTTATTAGTCGATAAACGACAGCGTCATCTGCAAACAACCGAAGACGGCTGCTCAGACTGTCTCCCAAATCGTTTATATAGACAAGGAACAGCAAAGGGCCTATAACACTACCTTGGGGAACGCCAGAAAAAACTTCTGTTTTACTCGATGACTTGGTCAATTACTACGAACTGTGACCTCTAGGACAGGAAATCAATGATCCAGTCACACAACTGAGACGCGACGCACTGCCGTAACTTTGTTAGGGTACTGCACTCGCGAAGCATAGGTGTATGCAGCTGTCCATAAATGTTGCAACTCCATGAAGGCGCCATTTGCCATGACGTGTACTACTAGATATGAAAATGTTCGGCGTTTCAGCTCAACCACGCGATGTAGTGTAGGAGAATCGGAACGTACCACGTGGTTATAATTAAGGTGCACCAACTCACGAAGATCCATTGTGAAACTTGATAGATACGTTAATGCGTTAATAATGAAACGGTTTACGTGGGAAAAAATTCGATCCAGTCTTGGTCGCCAGGTGCAAATCTGGTGCTGCATACCGTTTGTATGACGGAATGACATCCATGCTGTCATTTGACAAGCCATAATGTGAGTGAGAAGATAGGGCGTTTGCTGTTAGTGAAACCGTTTTATGTGAATGTCAGCAGGTATAGTGCTGTTTTGAGAGAGTATCGCCTTAGGAGAAGCCAGATGTCTTTAAATGGTTTAAAGAAAATGCTTTTCCAATCCTCCTATTTTGCCCCGTCTTGTTGCATGAGCACGTTGGAGTACAACATTAACATGTGCGTCAATAAAATGGCAAAGCGTCACTCCAAGATCTCCAGTTCGGCAACACGTTCTGTGCTTCCCACGCACCTTTTTCGAGCGCATTACAAATATACCTTTGGAAATTTTCACATCAAATCAAGGCAGACGGCTGTTCTAGCCCCCGTGGGTAAGGCAACCCGTTAGACACCCCTTGGGTGCGGTTTTTGTTGTGCAGTGTAGAAGGTTATGTGCATATGCAAGAACACCTTCAATAGCATCTTCCCGGCCTAACAGATGGAGTAGGGACTCAGTACTAAGATCCAAAAACAGTGGACCGCTTATGGGTCAACAGCCCTTGCTCTACCCTGCAACCTACTGGACGTTACGTGCACTACAATAACCAACGAAGCTCTTCTACACAGGTTTGAGGACCGTGAGATTTCGGAGGGGTGCGACCGCGGCATCGACACATAGTGTTGGATACTTCTTGGCCACCAGCTTCTTCCGACCCCTCAGCCCTTGGGTTACGGTGAGACGGGCATCTCACCATTCTCCAGCCACTACTTTTGATGGACCCTGGTACAGACTAGAAGCGTACCTGTATCCGCCATCAAACCTCAGCTGGACTCGATGCGCATCCTGTCGCCACCACCGTCGCCACCAGAGTTGCCAGCTCCGTGTATTAAAAGCTGTACTTCCGCATATCAACTACAAAATTCATAATATATTCTTCCCACTACACTACTGGCCATTAAAACTGCTACACCAAGAAGAAATGCAGATGATAAACGGGTATTCATTGGACAAATATATTATACTAGAACTGACATGTGATTACATTTTCACGCAATTTGGGTGCATAGATCCTGAGAAATCAGTACCCAGAACAACCACCTCTGGCCGTAATAACGGCCTTGTTACGCCTGGGCATTGAGTCAAACAGAGCTTGGATGGCGTGTACAGCCACAGCTGCCCATGCAGCTTCAACATGATACCACAGTTCATCAAGAGTAGTGACTGGCGTATTGTGACGAGCCAGTTGCTCGGCCACCATTGACCAGAGGTTTTCAGTTGGGGAGAGATGCGGAGAATGTGCTGGCCAGGGCAGCAGTCGAACATTTTCTATATCCAGAAAGGCCCGTACAGGACCTTTAAAATGCGGTCGTGCATTATCCTGCTGAAATGTAGGGTTTCGCAGGTATCGAATGAAGGGTAGAGCCACGGGTCGTAACACATCTCAAATGTAACGACAACTATTCAAAGTGCCGTCAATGCGAACAAGAGGTGACCGAGACGTTGTAACCAATGGCTCCCCATAAACCATGCGGGGTGATATGCCAGTATGGCGGTGACGAATACACAGTGTCCGTTCAACGCGATGTCGCCAAATAGGGATGCGACCATCATGGTGCTGTAAACAGAACCTGGATTCATCCGAAAAAAAGACGTTTTACCATTCGTGCACCTAGGTTCGTCGTTGAGTACACCATCGCAGGCGCTCCTGTCTGTGATGCAGCGTCAAGAGTAACCACAGCCATGGTCTCCAAGCTGATAGTCCATGCTGCTGCAAACGTCGTCGAACTGTTCGTGCAGATGGTTGTTGACTTGCAAACGTCCCCATCTGTTGACTCAGGGATCGAGACGTGGCTGCACGATCTGTTACAGCCATGCGGATAAGATGGCTGTCATCTCGACTGCTAGTGATGCGAGGCCGTTGGGATCCAGCACGCAGTTCCGTATTACCCTCCTGAACCCACCGATTCCATATTCTGCTAACAGTGATTGGATCTCGACCAACGCGAGCAGCAATGTTGCGATACGATAAACTGCAACCGCGATAGGCTACATCCCGACCTTTATCAAAGCCGGAAACGTAATGGTAAGCGTTTCTTCTCCTTAGACGAGGCGTCACAACAACGTTTCACCAGTGAACTGCTGTTTGTGCATGAGAAATCGGTTGGAAACTTTCCTCATGTCAGCACGTTGTAGGTGTCGCCACCGGCGCCAACCTCGTGTGAATGCTCTGAAAAGCTAATCATTTGCATATCACAGCATCTTTTTCCTGTCGGTTAAATTTCGCGTCTGTAGCACCATCTTCGAGGTGTAGCACTTTTAATGGCCAGTATTGTATATTCTTTCTACTATACTGTAATCGCACATGAAGTAAACTTTCGTTCCTTGCTATCCTTACGGCGCCGCAGTTTTAATGGCAAGTAGTGTACATGGCAAGTAGTGTGGATGGCAAGTAGTGTAGAGTAGCGCAGGTGTAAAGAAATATTTGAAAGAACCCCTGGAGACGTGCCGGCGCGCAGACACCGTGCGCTGGTGACTGCACGCGGCCGGACCCTTGGCGGGCGGCATTGGCAGCCAGTGACGGTCAAGAGCGGAAGCCGTGTGTCGCGACACCGCAGGCAATCCCGTCGAGTCACGGCTAAGTTTGCCCGCCGCAGCTGAGCTGCCGCCAGCAGCTGGGTGTGAGGGTGTGGCCGGTCGCGGCATAAAGGCGGCCGCCCAGAGCACAACCGCAGCTATGGCAGGCACGCACGACCAAGTGATTCGTGCAAGCACTCGCAAATTCTTCACGCCTCCTCAGAGTGCGAGCGTGCTCGTACAAACATCATTTTGCGCATGGAATATGTGATACTCTGAAGACGCATATTTCCTCATTTTGGCTGGCTCTGCCGTTGTGGATTGGAAAAAAAAAAAAAAGAAATTACTCCAGAGGAAGCGTCATGAGCGGGGTAAGTACTGCCTAATGAAATGAAACCACCGTATTCTCACATTGAGTTGGCGGTGATCTACTTGCTTGGCTTAATTATTCCGGGGTGAATAGAGAAACATAAAGGAATCTCCTGTCATTCGTAACAAATTAGTTTACAAAGCACCATACGATTATGTTGAAGGTATAACATCACATGACAGACTGACAGCAATATTATAATTTCTACGCTGCGCAACAAAATTACAGGACTACTTTTTCGAAACCGTGTAATTTGACTCCATTGCGACGATTAACTTCGAAATTCGGCTGGAAAGTGCCTACAACCTTCCTCTCTAATGGTGCGAAAGGATGGCGCCTTGCGACCTCAGCCTCGGGCTCGCCGACGCTTCAAACAGCAAGTAGCTCATGTGAGATGTAATTTGGATCACTGATGTCACATTGGCATCAAATTTCACCACACCTATGCTCAACGACACCGTGGACGTGTCACACCACGGGAGGGCCATGGGTGTGATACCCACCCTTACCCACATTTCACCCCTCTTTTTGACGTCACTGTGACGGAGATCAGGAACACGACTCCCAGCGTTGAAACCTGGCTGTTTTAATATGGATGGCCGAGGTAAACATTTCAGACACACCGACACTCAGAATCGAGACGAAAAGGTTGGTTTGGTTGGTTAGGTGGTTTGGGGGAAGAGACAAAACAGCGAGGTCATCGGTCTCATCGGATCAGGGAAGGATGGGAAAGGAAGTCGGCCGTGCCCTTTCAAAGGAACCATCCCAGCATTTGCCTGGAGCGATTTAGGGAAATCACGGAAAACCTAAATCAGGATGGCCGGTCGCGGAATTGAACCGTCGTCCTCCCGAATGCGAGTCAAGTGTGCTAACCACTGCGCCACCTTGCTCGGTGACACGAAAAGGCCTCAGGTGGTGTCACAAGTAGTGGCAATGAAACCATCCCTTCCCTTGGTGCTTAGATTCACACACATTTCGCGGTCAAAAACAACAATTCGTAGTGTTATAAGCAACAGGACGACGTTCTTGACAAATACGGCCATTGCTGAAACTCCCTCGGCATTTCAACTCCACTCTTTGGGCAATGTGGGGCAGCAACTCCACAGAGCGTGATGGTACCCTTGTCGAGAGTATCGTCACAACAATTTTTGCCGTGCCTTGCAAGTTGTAATCACTAAGGACCGCTCAAAAACCATTCGATGAAATGTGAACGTCATCCGAAGCAGTGACGTGTTTTGTGCTTTTTATCCTTCGTTTTTCGCTCTTCCCTGTGGCATGGTCACCGTAGAGTTCGAAACTGACACATGAATGAATAAAATGCCACCCCCCCCCCCACGCATCTTTGTACAGCACGTCAAAATGTGGCTTTCAGGAACTTTTTTGGACCCGAAATTAGCCTTGCCGGCGCTGTAGTGCCTGAAGGTAGGCAAACTCCGCCTAAGGGTGTCGGAAGAGTTGCCTAACCCTCAGTTGCTAGAGCAGGTTCGTGGTTGGAACGGTGTCGGAGTTTCTGACAGATACGTTTTTAATGCACTGAAGAAAGGTTCGTGGGTGCCACCGACGTTGTTGCCGAACTGGGCGGTCTTAGAGTAACACTATGCCGTTTTATTCACGCGTGTGTCAGATTTGTACCCTTTCATGATCACTCCAAAGGAGAGCGCGAAATAGAAGGGATGGAAACTCATAAAAACACTTTTCTTCTTCGGATCGCGTTCACATTTTGCCGAACTGCTCCTAGTGGTTCGCCCCGTATGACACAGTAAAAACCAATACAGAGATCAGAATTTTTTGCATTTAACATCGAAGCGGGAATGTAGTATTAAATTGGTTTAAAATATTCAGTATTAAATATACCTTAAAGATTCTCAGTTGATAATGTGCAGACTAACGAGTAACAAATCATAAATTACAAAAAATCCTCGTCTACTTTTCGGATGAGATTAACAAAAGACACGTGACTAGACTGCCGATTCTAGTGGTCTGCTGCTACGAGTTTTGACGTTTATACGATTAATTTGATACTAACACGACAGTACGCTACGTGCAGTTCATGATCTTCAGACTCAAATCTCTGCGATTTAGGAGGGCGCATTAAAAAGTAATGCTTCCAAATTTTGTACGTGAAATCCCTTTAAAACTTTTAAATAAAGCACATTTCATTAACATTCTACATCATTATTCTTCACGTCTATGTATTTATTTCTCAACATAGTCACCCTGGTGAAGAACACACTTCCTGCAATAACAGCCAAATGTGCTGATACCGTCACTGTAGAGTGTTTGTTGACAGAGCTACAACCTCACTTTTGCTAGAACCGCTTCATCACAATCAAAGTGAATTCCCTGAAGGTCTTTTTAAATTTGGAAAACAGATGAAAATCATATGGAGCGAAGTCGGGACTACATGGAGGGTGATAGATGACAATGAACTCAAGGCGTCGCGTTGTTGTAGACGTTGCATCGCTCTTGTGTGGTCTGGCATTGCCTGGCTGAACGAGAGGGAGATCTGCGTGTGGACAAACTTTTCGAATTCGAAACTCGACCACGAAACGCTGTTTCACACACACCGACATAGTTACGTTACATGCCACCATGTTACACGCTACAATACGGAGCACTCTAGCGCCAGAGGGCTAACAGATGGAAAACAGATGAAAATCATATGGAGCGAAGTCGGGACTACATGGAGGGTGATAGATGACAATGAACTCAAGGCGTCGCGTTGTTGTAGACGTTGCATCGCTCTTGTGTGGTCTGGCATTGCCTGGCTGAACGAGAGGGAGCTCTGCGTGTGGACAAACTTTTCGAATTCGAAACTCGACCACGGAACGCTGTTTCACACACACCGACATAGTTACGTTACATGCCACCATGTTACACGCTACAATACGGAGCACTCTAGCGCCAGAGGGCTACAAATATGTAGACAGGAAGATTGAAGATGTAGAATGCTAATAACGTTTGTTTTATTTAAAAAAGCTTTAAGGGTTTTCACATAATAAATGTGGTGTCACCGCCAGACACCACACTTGCTAGGTGGTAGCCTTTAAATCGGCCGCGGTCCGTTAGTATACGTCGGACCCGCGTGTCGCCACTATCAGTGATTGCAGACCGAGCGCCGCCACACGACAGGTCTAGAGAGACTTCCTAGCACTCGCCCCAGTTAGACAGCCGACTTTGCTAGCGATGGTTCACTGACAAATTACGCTCTCATTTGCCGAGACGATAGTTAGCATAGCCTTCAGCTACGTCATTTGCTACGACCTAGCAAGGCGCCATTACCAGTTACTATTGATGCTGTAAAACATGTACCATCAAGAGCGATGTTCACCAATTATGAGTTAAAGTTAAGTATTCCAGTAGTTACGTACGTTCTTTGCTACTATAAATTCCTTGTCCTGTTCCAGACCTCAAGCCAGCCTGCGTGAGCTTAAACGCGTGCCTTTCGGCTTCCTGTCATAGTGGATTGGCTGTCTTGCCAATCCACAACAATAAATTCGGAGGAATTGCTTTTAAGCACGCCCTCGTAGTTTTGTCTATCTGTACGTAATGCTATACAGGTATTGCGGCAGTTTCGTAAATTTAATCCCGGACATTCCCCGCAGATTCTTGTAGTATGAAACAGATTTTTTATCGTCTGTCTACATTCCTTAGATTTTTTTTTTTAATGATCGATTTTGATTCACGTTAGCCAACCTCAGGTCTAATTACAAGAGTAGCCTGTCCAACTTACGTTGCGTCCCAGGGTAAAGCAGTCCGCATCTACAGTTACACACACACTCCGCAAGCCACCATATGGTGGATGGCGGAGGGTAGTCTCTACCACTGCTAGTCATGCCCTTTCCTTCTCCACTCACCACTGACGCGAATGATGAGCGATTGTCTATATGCTTCTGTAAGGACCTGTGATTTCTCTTGTCTCGCGCTTCTTACCTGAGATGTGT
The DNA here is from genome assembly GCF_023864345.2 of Schistocerca serialis cubense. NCBI lineage: Eukaryota > Metazoa > Arthropoda > Insecta > Orthoptera > Acrididae > Schistocerca > Schistocerca serialis. The sequence continues at coordinate 899,090,212 of NC_064641.1, forward strand.
GTTGGTAGCAGCAGAAACATTCTGTAGTCTCTCACAAATCCCTATTCCATAAATTTTCTCAGCAGAGTTCCGGAAAAAAGAACGTCATCTCCCCTCCACGGATTCCATTTCACTTCACGTAGCATCTCTGTAATACTCGCATATGAATCGCATCAACCGGTAACAAATATAGCAGGATGCGTCTGAATTGCTTCTATGTTTTCCTTTAATCCAACCTGGTAGGGACGCTAAACATCCGAGCTATACTGAAGACTTGCTCTCACGAGTGTTCTACGCGTTGTCTGCGTTATAGATGAGCTACCCTTACCTAGAATCCTCACAATAAATCGAAGACGAACAGTAGCCTTCCCTGTAACCGACCTTTCGAGCTCGCTTTCCAGTTTTTCGCCTAGATATTTAGTAGACGTGAGTGTGTCAAGCAGAGCAGTACCGATAGTGTATTCGAACACTATAAGGCAATAAAAATCATTTTTACGACAAGTGATTACGAATCTTCTCCGAATACACTTGTTAAGTTTTTGCAAATCTTGTTGATTACTTTAGTTATTTGCATGTCCACCTCTCCCTACGATGTGGAACTGCTAGTGAGCTTTATAGTTACAGTATTTTTTTATTGAAAATGTGGCTCCATGCTGACCATTTACGTAATTATCGTAAGCGTCTTCTCCCTTCCACACAGTGATTTATTGTTACCTATGGGATCAAACTTTTCACTACATTCTGTGAGAAACGAAGTCAGTTATCTTTCTTGTGGTATTGTATTTATAAATGGCGTCGTTGTTTACGAAATATGATTGAACTTCATAAGGCTTTAAATATGCTGCGAGGCAGTTTTAAGTGTGCTCAATAATTAGAACTTTCCGAGAGATTCTGTAGTGGGTGCCATATGTTATCCTTATTACTCGCTGCTATGCAACAAATACTTTTTTCCTCAGTAACGAGTTGCCGCATAATATGATGCCCTCAGTCATTAATGCAAAAAAATTTATAATAAACTTCCAGACAGATTAGAACTGTGTGCCGGACAGAGACTCGAACTCGGAACCTCTGCTTTTCGGAGCCAAGCGCTCTACCATCTGAGCAAGTCAAACACGACTCACGTTCGCTCCTGATAGCGTGTTCCTCCAGTACCTCGTCTCCTACCTTCCAAACTTCACGGAAACTCTCTTGCAAATCTTGAAGAACTAGCTTTCCTGGAAGAAAGAACATTGCGGAGACATGGCTTAGCCACAGCCTGGGGGATATTTCCAGAATGAAATTCTCACTCTGCAGCAGAGTGTGCGCTGATATGAAACTTACTGGCAGATTAAAACTCTCTGAGTCGTTCTTAGGTTGCTCACATGGTAGAGCACTTTTACGCGCAAGGCAAAGGTCTCGAGTTCGAGTCTCGGGCCGGCGCACTGTTTTATTCTGCTAGGAAGTTTTATATCAACGCTCTCTCCCCTGCAGAGTGAGAATTTCATTCTGTAAACATCCCCCCCCCCCCCCCCCCCCCCAGGCATTGGCTAAGCCATGTCTTCGCGATATTCTTTCTTCCAGGAGTGCTAGTTCTGGAAGGTCTACAGGAGAGCTTCTGTGAAGTTTGGAAGGTAGGAGACGAGGTACTGGCGGAATTAAAACGGTGAGGAACAGTCGTGAGTCATACATCTACTTGATTACTCAGCTATTCACAATAAAGTGCCTGGCAGAGGGTTCAATGAACCACCTTCATGCTGTCTCTCTACCGTTCCACTCTCGAACGGCACGCGGTAAAAACGAGCACTTAAATTTTTCTGTGCGAGCCCTGGTTTGTCTTATTTTATCGTGATGATCATTTCTCCGTATGTAGGTGGGTGCCAAGAGAATGTTTTCGCAATCGGAAGAGAAAACTGGTGATTGGAATTTCATGAGAAGATCCCGTCGCAACGAAAAACGCCTTTGTTTTAATGATTGCCACTGAAATTCACGTATCATCTCTGTGACACTATCTCCCTTATTTCGCGATAATACAGAACGAGCTGCCCTTCTTTGTACTTTTTCGATGTCATCCGTCAGTCGCACCTGATGCGGATCCCACAACGTACAGCAATACTCCAGAATAGAGCGGACAAGCGTGGTGTCAGCAGTTTTTTATTAGACCTGTTGCACCTTCTAAGTGTCGTGCCAATGAATCGCAGTCTTTGTTTTGCTCTACCCACAATATTATCTATGTGATCGTTCCAATTTAGGTTATTTGTAATTGTAATCCCTAAGTATTTAGCTGAATTTACAGCCTTCAGATTTGTGTGACTTACCGCGTAATCGAAATTTTGCGGATTTATTTTAGTACTCATGTGAATAAGGTACTCATGTGAATAACTTCGCACTTTTCTTTATTCAGGATCAATTGCGACTTTTCGTACCACACAGATATCTTATCTAAATTATGTTGCAAGTCGTTTTGATCATCTGATGACTTTATAATACGGTAAATGACAGCATCATCTGCAAACAATCTATGACGGTTACTCTGATTGTCTCCTGTGTTGTTAACATAGATCAGGAATAATAGAGGGCCTACGACACTTCTTTGGGGAACGCCGCATATTACTTCTGTTTTACTCGATGACTTCCGGTCTATTACTACGAACTTTGACCTTTCTGACATGAAATCACGAATCCAGTTGCACAACTGAGACGATACTCCTTAGGCACGCAGTTTGGTTAGAAGACGCTTGTGAGGAACGGTGTCAAAAGCCTTCTGGAAATCTAAAAATATGGAATCAATTTGACATCCCGTGTCGATAGCACCTATTACTTCATGAGTATAAAGAGCTAGTTGTGTTTCACATACTTCGGTTGTTCAGATGGTAGAGCACTTGCCCGCGAAAGAAAAAGGTTCCGAGTTCGAGTCTCCGTCCGGCATACAGTTTTAATCTGCCAGGAAGTTTCATATCAGTGCACACTCCTCTGCAGAGTGAAAATTTCATTCTTGAATTTTGACATCGTTCGTTACACCGAAGCACACTACTGGCCATTAAAATTGCTACACCAAGAAGAAATGCAGATGATAAACGGGTATTCATTGGACAAAATATTATACTAGAACTGACATGTGATTACATTTTTGGGTGCATAGATCCTGAGAAATCTGTACCCAGATCAACCACCTCCGACCGTAATAGTGGCCCTGACACGCCTGTGCATTGAGTCAAACAGAGGTTGGATGGCGTGTACAGGTACAGCTGCCCGTGCAGCTTCAACACGATACCACAGTTCATCAAGAGTAGTCACTGCCGTATTGTGACGAGCCAGTTGCTCGGCCACCATTGACCAGACATCAATTGGTGAGAAATCTGGAGAATGTGCTGGCCAGGACAGAAGTCGAACATTTTCTGTATCCAGAAAGGCCCGTACAGGACCTGCAACATGCGGTCGTGCATTATCCTGCTGAAATGTAGGGTTACGCAGCGATCGAATGAAGGGTAGAGCCACGTGTCGTAACACATCTGAAGTGTAACGTCCACTGTTCAAAGTGCCGTCAGTGCGAACAAGAGGTGACCGAGACGTGTAACCAATGACACCCCACACCATCACGCCGGGTGATACGCCAGTATGGCGCTGACGAATACACGCTTCCAATGTGCGTTCACCGCGATGTCGCCAAACACGGATGCGACCATTATGATGCTGTAAACGGATTTATCCGAAAAAATGACATTTTGCCGTTCGTGCACCCAGGTTCGTCGTTGAGTACACAATCGCAGGTGCTCCTGTCTGTGATGCAGCCATGGCCTCCGAGCTGATAGTCCATGCTGTTGCAAACGTCGTCGAACTGTTCGTGCAGATGGTTGTTGTCTTGCAAACGTCCCCATCTGTTGACCTAGGGATCGAGACGTGGGTACACGATCCGTTACAGACATGCGGATAAGATGGATGTCATCTCGACTGCTAGTGATACGAGGCTGTTGGGATCCACTACGGCATTCCGTATTACCCTCCTGATCCAACCGATTCCACATTCTGCTAACAGTCATTTGATCTCGATCAACGCGAGCAGCAACGTCGCGATACGATAAACCGCAATCGCGATAGGCTACAATCCGACCTTTATCAAAGTCGGAAACGTGATGGCACGCACTTCTCCTCGTTACTCGAGACATCACAACAACGTTTCACCAGGCAACGCCGGTCAACTGCTGTTTGTGTATGAGAAACCGGTTGTAAACTTTCGTCATGTCAGCACGTTGTAGGTGTCGCCACTGGCGCCAACCTTGTGTGAATGCTCTGAAAAGCTAATCATTTGCATATCACAGCATCTTGTTCCTGTCGGTTAAATTTCGCGTCTGTAGCTCGTCATCTTCGTGGTGTAGCAATTTTAATGGCCAGTAGTGTAAGTTTCAGCGCCTGCTCTTTGTACAGCGCGCGCGCACTCCAGCATGAGGACGCATCGCGAGGACCTGCGGCATACCGCATCTCTCACGGATTAGACGGGACAGCCGCGAAAGTGCGCGTCCTTGGTGAGGCGATCGACGGCAAGTGGCTGGCACGCTGCCCCGCTTGGCCGCTCGGGCGGCGTCCACCTTGCGTGTATCGGGGCCTGCAGTTCTGCGTGCGGCCGGCCCACGTGACCGCGCCACTGCCAGGGCGCCTCCGGAGCGAGAGGAGAGGAGAGCACTGAGCGTCGTGATGTCACCTACTTAGGGAGCCTTCTGGCGCTCTCGAAACACGCTGTGACATCACTCTCGGCATATGCAGCAAACTTAGCCTTACGTCAATAAAAGTGTGCCGTCCTAGCTCAAACAGTTTCAGCAAACGGGTGTTACAGCAGCTAACGGTTCTTCTCGGAGTGTTAACAACTTGGATTTGCTATGTTCCAGTTTTTTTACATTGTAGTTCCTTCTTCCGAATTACGAGACGCATGAGCAAAGAAATGAGACTCATTTTTTATTCATCGAAGTTTTTATTTTTTTCAAATAATACTAACGTGCACATTATTTTCCTTAGGAAACGCTTAGTCGTTGTTCGCAGTCTTGGTAGAGCGCTGAAAGGCTTCAACTGATAGCGCCTTTAACAAGACGGTCACTCATTCTTTTGAAAGTTTTCCAGAGTCCCAAAATGACGTTCTTTTAAGATAGTTTTCAATTTCGAGAGAAGAAAAAGTCACAGGGACTTAGATCAGGTGAATAGCGCGTGGTGGGGGGAGGAGGGAGGAGAAGCTGAGGAACAGCAGCAAAGCCTTTTTAAGTCACAAATTCCGTGATAGAAGTGTGTAAGGTTGATGCATTAAGTTGTTCTGAAAGCGGTGCTGATATTCAACATAATAATAACGGGTTAAAAGCTGTGAGCTGTCTGGGGAAGTTATCCTTGCATTACTGAGCAACGAAATAAATCGGCTTATATTTGGACATTTATTATAACATTGATCATTGTTCCGTTAAAATTTCAGCATATTAAACTTGATTCATAACAAAACTGGTGCCTTATTTAGGACTGTGAAAATGTACGTTTGTAATCTTACGAACACATCAAATATGGACCCAAGATTGGGAGACTGCATACAACACTGCAGTCATAAAATAATACACGAAGAACGTTGAAACAGATGCAAGAGGAAATTAACCACAACCAACCGATTCAATTTTCACCCAAAGAAGTTACGGTCGTAGCGCAATCCTCTCCGTCATGAAATTACCGCACATTGGTATACTAAATTCATACTAATTGTCTGTGAAATCCTCTCGAGAAGAATAGCTGAGGGCAACTTTGATGATGTGAAAATTACCGAACTATCAGTTTAATAAGTCACAGCTGCAAAATACTAACACGAATCCTTTACAGACGAATGGAAAAACTAGTTGAAGCCAACCTCGGGGAAGATCAGTTTGGATTCCGTAGAAACACTGGAACACGTGAGGCAATACTGACCTTACGACTTATCTTAGAAGAAAGATTAAGGAAAGGCAAACCTACGTTTCTAGCATTTGTAGACTTAGATAAAGCTTTTGACAATGTTGACTGGAATACTCTCTTTCAAATTCTAAAGGTGGCAGGGGTAAAATACAGGGAGCGAAAGGCTATTTACAATTTGTACAGAAACCAGTTGGCAGTTATAAGAGTCGAGGGACATGAAAGGGAAGCAGTGGTTGGGAAGGGAGTAAGACAGGGTTGTAGCCTCTCCCCGATGTTGTTCAGTCTGTATATTGAGCAAGCAGTAAAGGAAACAAAAGAAAAATTCGGAGTAGGTATTAAAATTCATGGAGAAGAAATAAAAACTTTGAGGTTCGCCGATGACATTGTAATTCTGTCAGAGACAGCAAAGGACTTGGAAGAGCAGTTGAATGGAATGGACAGTGTCTTGAAAGGAGGATATAAGATGAACATCAACAAAAGCAAAACAAGGATAATGGAATGTAGTCTAATTAAGTCGGGTGATGCTGAGGGAATTACATTAGGAAATGAGGCACTTAAAGTAGTAAAGGGGTTTTGCTATTTGGGGAGCAAAATAACTGATGATGGTCGAAGTAGAGAGGATATAAAATGTAGGCTGGCAATGGCAAGGAAAGCGTTTCTGAAGAAGACAAATTTGTTAACATCCAGTATTGATTCAAGTGTCAGGAAGTCATTTCTGAAAGTATTCGTATGGAGTGTAGCCATGTATGGAAGTGAAACATGGACGATAAATAGTTTGGACAAGAATAGAATAGAAGCTTTCGAAATGTGGTGCTACAGAAGAATGCTGAGGATTAGATGGGTAGATCACATAACTAATGGGGAAGTATTGAATAGGATTGGGGAGAAGAGAAGTTTGTGGCACAACTTGACCAGAAGAAGGGATCGGTTGGTAGGACATGTTCTGAGGCATCAAGGGATCACCAATTTAGTATTGGAGGGCAGCGTGGAGGGTAAAAATCGTAGAGGGAGACCAAGAGATGAATACACTAAGCAGATTCAGAATGATGTAGGTTGCAGTAGGTACTGGGAGATGAAAAAGCTTGCACAGGATAGAGTAGCATGGAGAGCTGCATCAAACCAGTCTCAGGACTGAAGACCACAACAACAACTTTGATGATTACACCACATTCTTCACGTGGTCAACTTGGTTTGCACGAAGAGTGTAACTCCACAATAAATTTGATAATGAAAATAAAATACATCGAAACGCGATTTACAAAAGAAAAACCTCGAACTGGTTACTATCGTCGTACTATTAACCTGATGGATCAAACAATTATATAAGCACGTGGTACTGGTTTCACAAAGTACATCCCACGAGGGTTGAACATAAAGAAAAGTTGCTATATTGAAAAATATTGTCAAGACGAGACGTTATAATCTCACGCGCATTCTCATTTAAGATTGATGATCTTAGTTAGAGTTACGGATCATCAACACGTGGTTCCACTTTGCTCACAAAGTAGTGACAAAGCAAACTAGTGGAAGATATTCTGAACTCGAATTACACTGCGTTGAAATTTAAGATAACATAAGATATTTTAGATCTAAAACTGAAACAAAGGTGATTAAATTTTCAGTTTGGCTGAACTTAAGAAATCCATTGTCCTATGGACTTAGCAGAGACGCGCTTAGCCGGAAATCTTACCACTTCAGGCGCTCGCCGCGGACAGACTGCCGTGGGCCCCTACCAAGGTTGCTTCCAGATACAAAACGGAAGTGACCAGAGAGGCAGATTCCTATGCCAACATGACAAGGGACGAACAGGACCATACTAAGAATAGAAACCTCTTTGCTTTTAGAAAGCATAGCTGTTCTCTAGCAGACAGGCTTGTCTGCTACCATCAAGCATGCAACTAGAAATTCATTTGCTCATTCACCCTTTCACACAGAAGGGAAGGGGGATGACAGTATCTTATCATATACACTATATAAAAGAAAGCGCATGTAGGTTCCATATGAGACTGTGTGACATGAATTAATTATAAACTGTGTTTTAAAGTGTAGTAGTGTGACAGATCGTTCTTGGTTATGTAAAAAAGTAACACGTTCCACTGCTCAGTCTCCTCCCAGATAGAGTCCGAAACACGACAGTAAATTTAGAAGTGGAATGTACGCCGTAAATGACAGAAGATTTAAGAAATTAACATGAAAGGAATCCAACAGAGACCTTTCAAGTGGCCATGTGACATTGTGCGTTGTCATGAAGTGCAGCATCCACTTGTCTGCAATATCCAGTCTCAATCCCTTTACCTTCTCCTGAGCCTTTCAAGAGTATGTTTGTCAAACACTTGTTTGACGTTTGTCCTGGAGGAAGAAATTCTTTATGCACGATACCCCTACTGTCAAAAAAGCAAATCACCATTGTTTTGATCTTCGATGCGCTCATTCGACATCTTTTCGATCGAGAAGATCTCTCAGTGTGCCACTCCTCACTTTGCCACTTTGTACTCAAAAATGCAGGATTCATCACCTGCGATCGCACGACCGAAACATTCGTGGTCAGTGGCAAACCTTTCAAGAAGACCCATGCACCCATTTCTTCAATTGTCCTCCTGCTCAGTTTTGGCACAAACTTTCTGCGTGTGCAAAACTTCAGTCAAAATTTAATTTACGGGGAAAGCTTTTACGTTTAACTGTTCACTTATCATCCTTATTAATAAACGTCGGTCTGATCTCACAAGAGCAGGCACATCTTCGACGTTTACGTCGGTTTTTGCAGTCTGAAAGTCTCCCTGAGCGAGATTCATCATCAACGTGTTCTCGGCCTTCCAAAAAATGATTTGTACCAGCGGAAAACTTGTGCTCTTGACGATGGATGTTCCCGACAGGCCTGTTTCAACTTTTAAAATGTCACACTCACGGTTTCAGCCAGTCTAACACAAATTTTAATGGCATAATGTTGCTCTAAATTCTGCTGTTCCATTTACGTTACACACAACAAAGACACAACTCACTGATGGCGCTCACAAAAATCGTGTGATGGTTGTAAGGAGCTGAAACTCGGACTGAGCATCTGAAAGGGATGAACGCACCAGTCTGCACAAGGATAACAATACAGCGTTGCCAGATCACTCCGAGTGTTGTCAGTCCATTACTTTTCTCGCACACTTCGTAATTACATGTTATTATCGTTTGTTTACTGAAACTGTGAGAGGAAGCATTCATTTGAAAGTATATTGTGCTCTGAAAACTTTTTTTTCTGAAAAATCCTAGAGTCTATTTCATCTCCTTACATAATTAAGTATGCTACACTACTTGCCATTAAAATTGCTACACCAAGAAGAAATGCAGAAGATAAACGGGTATTCATTGGACAAATATACTATACTAGAACTGACATGTGATTACATTTTCCCGCAATTTGGGTGCACAGACCCTGAGAAATCAGTACCCGGAACAACCACCTCTGGCCCAAATAACGGCCTTGATACGCCTGGGCATTGAGTCAAACAGAGCTTGGATGGCGTGTACACGTACAACTGCCCATGCAGCTTCAACGCGATACCACAGTTCATCAAGAGTAGTGACTGGCGTATTGTGACGAGCCAGTTGCTCGGCCACCATTGACCAGACGTTTTCAATTGGTGAGAGATCTGGAGACTGTGCTGGCCAGGGCAGCAGCCGAAGATTTTCTGTATCCAGAAAGGCCCGTACAGGACCTGCAACATGCGGTCGTGCATTATCCCGCTGAAATGTAGGGTTTCGCAGGGATTGAATGAAGGGTAGAGCCACGGGTCGAACACGTCTGAAATGTAACGTCCACTGTTCAAGGTGCCGACAGTGCGAACAAGAGGTGACCGAGACGTGTAAGTAATGGCACCCCATACCATCACGCCGGGTGATACGCCAGTATGGCGATGACGAATACACGCTTCCAATGTGCGTTCACCGGGATGTCGCCAAACACGGTTGCGACCATCATGATGCTGTAAACAGAACCTGGATTCATCCGAAAAAATGACGTTTTGCCATTCGTGCACCCAGGTTGGTCGTTGAGAACACCATCGCAGGCGCTCCTCTCTGTTCAAATGGTTCAAATGTCTCTGAGCACAATGGGACTTAACTGCTGTCGTCATCAGTCCCCTAGAACTTAGAACTACTTAAACCTAACTAACCTAAGAACATCACACACATCCATGCCCGAGGCAGGATTCGAACCTGCGACGGTAGCAGTCGCGCGGTTCCAGACTGTAGCGCCTAGAACCGCTCGGCCACAACGGCCGGCCTCCTGTCTGTGATGCAGTGTCAAAGGCAACCGCAGCCATGGTCGCCGAGCTGTTAGTCCATGCTGCTGCAGACGTCGTCGAACTGTTCGTACAGATGGTTGTTGTCTTGCAAGTGTCCCCATTTGATGACTCGGGGATAGAGACGTGGCTGCACGATCCGTTACAGCCATGCGGATAAGATGTCTGTCATCTCGACTGCTAGTGATACGAGGCCGTTGGGATCCTGCACGGCGTTTCGTATTATCCTCCTGAACCCACCGATTCCATATTCTGCTAACACTCATTGGATCTCGACCAACACGAACAGCAATGTCGCGATACGATATCCCGCTACCGACCTTTATCAAAGACGAAAACGTGATGGCACGCATTTCTCCTCGTTACACGAGACATCACAACTACGTTTCACCAGGCAACGCCGGTCAATTGCTGTTTGTGTATGAGAAATCGGTTGGAAACTTTCCTCATGTCAGCATGTTGTAGGTGTCGCCACCGGCGTGCGCGAACGTCGTGTGAATGCTCTGAAAAGTTAATCATTTGCGTATCACAGCATATTCTTCCTGTCGGTTAAATTTCGCGTCTGTAGCACATCATCTTCGTGGTGTAGCAATTTTAATGGCCTGTTGTGTATTTAATTGCATCATTGTTTCATAGTTTTCTTCCCATTTGAGAAAACACTGATCATCTAAGATCCCTGAAGTGAAGCGGCTATGCTGTGGCAAGGTAGTCTATTCGGTCAAATTTTGGAACATTTGTCAATAAAACGACTGTGTATTTAGGTTGGAATGCCTGGTAACCATCTTTGTAGTTTGTGTAAGAAGGGAGGGAGAGAGGGATGGGCTAGGCTCTGCCGCTGTTTTTTAAGATCGCCACCTGTGCAGCGACATGGAAAATTCTCACATAGTGCTAGTAATTGGTTTTGGTTAATTCTTTTGCAGGCACGTAGTGGCCGGATGCATCACGCTGTATTGCTTGCAGTGGCTAAATAATAAATGTACCGTAAGTGTTTAATGTCAAACATGCATCCAATTACAGTGCTCCCAACGCCTCCAAGCATTCCGTAAGATAATGTTTCTTTTTTCGTGTTTCATTCTCATTTTGTGACCTGTGAGGGAAAAGAAGTACAATAGAAGCAAGCAAGTAGCACGAAAGATTAGCATTAGCACAACTAATTGCGGCAATGCCACAACAAACTCCACATACATGTTTCACTACATCAAATTGTTCTGATGGACTTGTTAACTGCAACATTTTGTTAAGTGCACTGCAGCGGGTTTCAGTCTTTCCGCTGGTATGATACCGGTTTTCTATCTTTTTCTTATCTTTTCAGACCTCCGTAAATACTGCAGTCAACATGTTGCATATTCGAGATTTATTTTGTAGCCTTGATTTTTCCCCTGTAGTTCTCCTTTCATAATGAATCTTTCACTCGGCAACGAAACTTCAGCTGCAGTTCATATGACTGCTGCGAATAGAAAAATTTTATTATTATTAAACAAAATACCTGTAAATTCATTACGAGAACGAAGACAAAGGAAATTCAGCTACAGTAGAGATCATTGTCAGCCTTCGTTTTTTTCCCTTTCCTGTTTTTAAATCATCGCTAAATGTTAATATCGCTGCAATTTCGTTTGGATCATAATAGCAGCCGATTAGGCAGCAATTTCCGCATTCCGCTCCTGATGGTTATAGCTTACTATTAGGAGTGCACCGCACCACAATATTCCTGCAGCGGTGAAAGCTAAAGCCGGTTGAGGTCAGCGTGGCGCCTCTCTTTTAAGATCTGGAGTGTCTTGGTAGCTCAAACTTGTCGCTGGAGCAAGTTGAAAGTAGACATTCTTTAAGTATGTTCTCCTTCACGAGATGACAACGTTATAATACAAGCTGAAGGCTTGCTAAATAATTCATCCGGTTTTGTTCCAGTTGTTGAGGAGAAGGGCTAAGAATTTTCTGTTTACGTAGTCTGACAAGTCCGGCATAAGAGCTACGCCGCTATAGATATCACTTTTATTTTCATGTACAGTGTGAGATCAACTAGCAACATAATTTCTCTGCGACAATTTCGTATCTTAAAAAAAGAGAATAAAGAGAGACGGTGAAACATCTCCTTAGAAAAATTAATGAATTACTGTGCTGATAAACCTCTTACGTTATTTGATTTTCAAACAGCTGAGCAGAACTGAATGTACTCAGACATTTCTCTCTTACTTATTCTGATCAACACTAAACTGACACACAATATTTTAAGCGCAACGCAATCTGACTTTCAATAATCCCTACAAAAGAATGGCCCTGACTAAAAATAACCTATACCTTTCATGAACCACTTACTTCACAAAAATCTTTGTTACTGGAACTACTGCAATACAGCGAGCGCCAATACTGCCAGCTAAATAAAAGATTCTAACTACTGAAGGCACTAACTACTGATAGGCATAGTTAGCAAATGTAAGATTTTGATAGAAAACAAACAATGTATTTACCTTAATAATGTTCAAAAGTCATCATATATATATATATATATATATATATATATATATATATATATATATATATATATATATATCAGTTCATGATATCCAGTATTACAAATTTAGTCTTTCTGAGGGACACACGTCCAGATCGTCCGCTCTCAAAATTCTGCCATCTCACTCCCCACATCCACCACTGCTCGCGGCTCACCTCCAAGTACGCGCTGTTCACATCCAACTGTCCAACACTAGAATAGCAAAAATTCCAGCAATGCAAACCAGCCAGAGACTGCACACAGCACAGTCAGTGATTTTCATACAGAGCGCTACGTGGCGTTATCAACATAAAAACCTAAACAGCCTACTTACAACGGGAACGGACAGCAGCCGTGGTACTATGGTTAAGACACTGACCATGTATAGAGTTCCGCCAGTGTCGTGATTCAGGAAAAAGTCTAAAGCGAATACTGCAATGGTTCTTCCAACAGTGCCATAGGCGTTTTACAGAATTATTATTAACAAGCTGAGACCACCGTTCCTATTGACCTTGTTGTCGGTCGAATGTAAGGAAACAGAAAACAAATTAAGGAGCGCAGGCGTTTGTCGGTACGGGAACAGCGTATTTTAGGAACTAATACTATAGAGCCGCTCATGTCGCACGTAGTTTTCTCTTTATTTTACACGTTTCACTCCATCAACCCGAGCGTTTTCAGAAATTACGTCATACATAAAAAAAATTATGTAGGAACAACAACTGTGCTGAGCAAAGACTTGTGATGCAAGGAAAACAGGTTAAGTTCGAAACAAGGGGCGCAGGTTTAACGTTTCATCGACTTCAGCGTTTACAGAATTCGAGCAGTAGTGCGGTTGGAGAAGGGAGACAGAAAGAAGCGGAAGTGGCTAGTTTCAGCTCGACATTCTCTGCAGTGATACGAGGAAACTACGGCTATCAGGCAAAACCACAAAATTATTAATGTGGGGTAATGTGATTTCGGGAATACGTTTGTCTAGCTAACATATTTAAGTGATTAACATTGCAAGATTACAGCGCGAGATAAGCTATTGCAAATTTGAAGTGCTGGTACATTAATAACCAGTGTCACCGCCTGAATGTTGAATGAAAGTACGCAGACGTGCATAAATTGTGTTGTACAGGGGCCGGATGTCAGTTTTTGGGATGGAGTTCCAAGTCTGTTGCACTTGGTCTATCAATACAGGGAGGGTTAATGCTGTTTGTGGATGACGCTCCAGATGTCGTCCGATGACGTCACATATGTGCTCGACTGGAGACAGATCTGGTGATCGAGTAGGGCAAGGCAACCTGTCGACACTCTGTAGAGCATGTTGTGTTGCAACAGTGGTGTGCGGGTGAGCGTTATCCTGCTGAAAAACACCCCCTGGAATGCTGTTCGTCATGGCAGCTCGACAGAGTGAATCACCAAATTGACGCACAGTTTTGCAGTCAGGGTGCGTAGCATAACCATGAGAGTGCTCCTGCTCCCCTCAGAGCTTGACTCCAAGTGTGTCTAGCACGCAGACTGGTTGTAGGCCCTGGACCAGCCCACTTATAACCAACACGCACCCATCACTGACACCTAGGCACAACCAGCTTTCATCAGAAAGCACAATGGACCTCCACCCTGCCCCCCCCCCCCCCAATGAACTATCGCTTGACACCTCTGGAATCGCAAATGGCGGTAGTCTGGGATCAGTCGAATGCTCGCTACGGGGCATGTGGCTCAGAGCTGTCCTTGATGTACCCGATTTGTAACAGTTAGCTGTGTCACTGTGGTGCCAACTGCTACTCACATTTCTGCTGCAGATGCAGTGCGATGCGCCAGAGCCATACGCCGGAAACGACGGTCTTCTCTCTGGTAGTGCCACGAGGGCGTCTGGAGCCCAGTCTTCTTGCGATCGTACATTTTCGTGACCATCGCTGTCAGCAATCATGTATAGTGGCTATATTTCTGCAAAGCCTTTTTTCACTGTTGCCAAAGGAACAAATATGTTCTCAGGAACTAAAAGAAGATAATTTTATAAAAAATAATCATCTTCTTTACTAAATTAAAGGCAACGGCCTTGCCGCAGTGGATACACCGGTTCCTGTGAGATCACCGAAGTAAAGCGCTGTCGGGTGTGGTCGGCACTTGGATGGGTGACCATCCAGGCCGCCATGCGCTGTTGCCATTTTTCGGAGTGCACTCAGCCTCGTGATGCCAATTGAGGAGCTACTCGACCGAATAGTAGCGGCTCCGGTCAAGAATACCAACATAACGGCCGGGAGAGCGGTGTGCTGACCCCACGCCCCTCCTATCTGCATCCTGCACTGAGGATGACACGGCGGTCGGATGGTCCCGGTAGGCCACTCGTGGCCTGAAGACGGAGAGCTTTTTTACTAAATTAAAAATATTTACATATACGAGGGTAATCCCAAAAGTAAGGTCTCCTACATTTTTTATAAGTACATAGACCTGTTAATTTCTACAATGGCTTACATCAGTTTAAAGCTTGAACATTTAGCTATTTTTCGACATAATCACCATTTCTGTCCATGCATTTTTGTAGACGCCGTGGCAGTTTTTGTATTTTGTATGCCCATGTCATACCAGCTCGCCGCTATGCTGTTCAGAAAGTTATGAACTTCTTCTTTCACCACGTCGTCGGAGCTGAATCGCTGGGACCACAATTAACGCTGACAGGTACTGTGAGACTCTGAAAAAACTCAAACGGGAAATTCAGAACCGGAGAAGAGGAATGTTGAGCAAGGGGTACACATTCTCCATACAACGCTCGCCCACACATCGCTCGGTAAACCGTTGCTCTCCTGCAACAGTTTCAGTGGAACATTATCACCCACCCACCCTATAGTCCTGACTTGACACCCAGTGACTATCACCTGTTCCCTAGGTTAAAAGAACATTTGGCCGGAAAGCGATTCAGCTCCGACGACGAGGTGAAAGAAAAGGTTGATAACTTTTTGAACAGCATAGCGGCAAGCTGGTGTAACATGGGCATACAAAAACTGCCACAGCGTCTACAAAAATGCATCGACAGAAATGGCGATTATGTCGAAAAATAGCTAAATGTTCAAGCTGTAAACTGATGTAAATCATTGTAGTAACAAACAGGTCTATGTACTTATAAAAAAATAGGAGACCTTACCTTTAGGATTATCCTCGTAGTTCTTACATTTATAACAAAAAAGTATATTTCATTTTTACATAGCGTGCAACTTTTAGATATACATAGTCAGTGGTTTTCATTAGGAAATGCACTCGTGGAGTCGTATTATCGATCAGTGCTTGTCTTATATCTTGTGTTCCAAGAGAAGTCGGAGCTCGCATAGGAAGATTGATGTTTTCGGTTTTTTCCGCGCACTGAGAGTGGAACGCTAGAGACTCTGAACATGGTTCGATGAACCCTCTGCCAAGCACTTACATGTGAATTGCCGAGTGGTAATGTAGATCTAGAATTATTGGTACCTACCTAAATTTTATTGGTTTTATTATAATTTATTACATTAAATAATATTTATTAATTTATTTAGTAATTTACTATATTTTAAGCCAATTTCGAAATTTTTTCTGTGTCTTCATTGATGCCCATTTGTTGTAGTTATTTGAGAAAGAATATAGGACCAGTGCACGAGTCGAACAGTAAATTAACTGCATTTTTCTTGTTATGCACCACGTAGGATTTCATGAGTTGTACTTAACATATTCGGATTGCAGCGTTCCAAACAGAACGGCGTTCCAAAGAAAACGAGCTTAGGTTACTACTTGCATACGCGACAAATTCTACATCTACTATTAAAATTAGATCAAACCTTTCAGAACGCCGCAGCAAAAGACTCAGATGCATCATGTGTTGCGTTTATCACACGCACATGTGATGATACGAAAATAACAAACACCTAGTGAAAAAGACACGTGGTGCGCTACGGCAGCATACAGCAAATTTCTCTTGTATTGCACCTGCAGGACGACACATAACCTACTTGTCTCATCGCTGACTGCCATGAACACATGACACTCAACGACATCGACCTTGTGACGAGGACGCCACTGAGGAAAAAGGTCGATGTAATTTTGTGCAGATTTAAATTTACGATATGCTAACACTATCTTTCAGTAGTTCTCCTTATCAGTGTTTTCCACATATTCCTTTCCGATTCTGCGTAGAACCTCCTCATTCCTTACCTTATCAGTCCACCTAATTTTCAACATTCGTCTATAGCACCACATCTCAAATGCTTCGATTCTCTTCTGTTCCGGTTTTCCCACAGTCCATGTTTCACTACCATACAATGCTGTACTCAAGACGTACATCCTCAGAAATTTCTTCCTCAAATTAACGCCGGTATTTGATATTAGTAGACTTCTCTTGGCCAGAAATGCCTTTTTTGCCATAGCGAGTCTGCTTTTGATGTCCTCCTTGCTCCGTCCGTCATTGGTTATTTTACTGCCTAGGTAGCAGAATTCCTTAACTTCATTGACTTCGTGACCATCAATGCTGATTTTAAGTTTCTCGCTGTTCTCATTTCTACTACTTCTCATTACCTTCGTCTTTCTCCGATTTACTCTCAAACCATACTGTGTACTCATTAGACTGTTCATTCCGTTTAGCAGATCATTTAATTCTTCTTCACTTTCACTCAGGATAGCAATGTCATCAGCGAATCGTATCATTGATATCCTTTCACCTTGTATTTTAATTCCACTCCTGAACCTTTCTTTTATTTCCATCATTGCTTCCTCGATGTACAGATTGAAGAGTAGGGGCGAAAGGCTACAGCCCTGTCTTACACCCTTCTTAATACGAGCACTTCGTTCTTGATCGTCCACTCTTATTATTCCCTCTTGGTTGTTGTACATATCGTATATGACCCGTCTCTCCCTATAGCTTGCCTCTACTTTTTTCAGAATCTCGAACAGCTTGCACCATTTTATATTGTCGAACGCTTTTTCCAGGTCGACAAATCCTATGAAAGTGTCTTGATTTTTCTTTAGCCTTGCTTCCATTATTAGCCGTAACGTCAGAATTGCCTCTCTCGTCCCTTTACTTTTTCTAAAGCCAAACTGATCGTCACCTAGCGCATGCTCAATTTTCTTTTCCATTCTTCTGTATATTATTCTTGTAAGCAGCTTCGATGCACGAGCTGTTAAGCTGATTGTGCGATAATTCTCGCACTTGTCAGCTCTTGCCGTCTTCGGAATTGTGTGGATGACGCTTTTCCGAAAGTCAGATGGTATGTCGCCAGACTCATATATTCTACACACCAACGTGAATAGTCGTTTTGTTGCCACTTCCCCCAATGATTTTAGAAATTCTGATGGAATATTATCTATCCCTTCTGCCTTATTTGACCGTGAAGTCCTCCAAAGCTCTTTTAAATTCCGATTCTAATACTGGATCCCCTATCTCTTCTAAATCGACTCCTGTTTCCTCTTCTATCACATCAGACAAATCTTCACCCTCATAGAGGCTTTCAATGTATTCTTTCCACCTATCTGCTCTCTCCTCTGCATTTAACAGTGGAATTCCCGTTGCACTCTTAATGTTACCACCGTTGCTTTTAATGTCACCAAAGGTTGTTTTGACTTTCCTGTAAGCTGAGTCTGTCCTTCCGACAATCATATCTTTTTCGATGTCTTCACATTTTTCCTGCAGCCATTTCGTCTTAGCTTCCCTGCACTTCCTATTTATTTCATTCCTCAGCGACTTGTATTTCTGTATTCCTGATTTTCCCGGAACATGTTTGTACTTCCTCCTTTCATCAATGAACTGAAGTATTTCTTCTGTTACCCATGGTTTCTTCGCAGCTACCTTCTTTGTACCTATGTTTTCCTTCCCAACTTCTGTGATGGCCCTTTTTAGAGATGTCCATTCCTCTTCAACTGTACTGCCTACTGCGCTATTCCTTATTGCTGTATCTATAGCGTTAGAGAACTTCAAACGTATCTCGTCATTCCTTAGTACTTCCGTATCCCACTTCTTTGCGTATTGATTCTTCCTGCCTAATGTCTTGAACTTCAGCCTACTCTTCATCACTACTATATTGTGATCTGAGTCTATATCTGCTCCTGGGTACGCCTTACAATCCAGTATCTGATTTCGGAATCTCTGTCTGACCATGATGTAATCTAATTGAAATCTTCCCGTATCTCCCGGCCTTTTCCAAGTATACCTCCTCCTCTTGTGATTCTTGAACAGGGTATTCGCTATTACTAGCTGAAACTTGTTACAGAACTCAATTAGTCTTTCCCCTCTTTCATTCCTCGTCCCAAGCCCATATTCTCCTGTAACCTTTTCTTCTACTCCTTCCCCTACAACTGCATTCCAGTCGCCCATGTCGATTAGATTTTCGTCCCCCTTTACATACTGCATTACCCTTTCAATATCCTCATACACTTTCTCTATCTGTTCATCTTCAGCTTGCGACGTCGGCATGTATATCTGAACTATCGTTGCCGGTGTTGGTCTGCTGTCGATTCTGATTAGAACAACCCGGTCACTGAACTGTTCACAGTAACACACCCTCTGCCCTACCTTCCTATTCATAACGAACCCTACTCCTGTTACACCATTTTCTGCTGCTGTTGATATTACCCGATACTCATCTGACCAGAAATCCTTGTCTTCCTTCCACTTCACTTCGCTGACCCCTACTATATCTAGATTGAGCCTTTGCATTTCCCTTTTCAGATTTCATAGTTTCCCTAACACGTTCAAGCTTCTGACATTCCACGCCCCGACTCGTAGGACGTTATCCTTTCGTTGATTATTGAATCTTTTTCTCATATTAACCTCCCCCTTGGCAGTCCCCTCCCGGAGATCCGAATGGGGGACTATTCCGAAATCTTTTGCCAATGGAGAGATCATCATGACACTTCTTCAATTAAAGGCCACATGTCCTGTGGATACACTTTACGTGTCTTTAATGCAGTGGTTTACATTGCCTTCTGCATCCTCATGTGTTGATCATTGCCGATTCTTCCGCCATTA
Organism: Schistocerca serialis cubense; assembly: GCF_023864345.2. Classification (NCBI taxonomy): domain Eukaryota; kingdom Metazoa; phylum Arthropoda; class Insecta; order Orthoptera; family Acrididae; genus Schistocerca; species Schistocerca serialis. The sequence goes on from NC_064641.1 coordinate 899,109,830, forward strand.
GGGGCAATTTCCCACCTCTAGGACAAGAGAGTGCCCTGAACCTCTATCCGCTCCTCCGCCCTCTTTGACAAGGCCGTTGGCAGAATGAGGCTGACTTCTTATGCCGGAAGTCTTCGGCCGCCAATGCTGATTATTTATCAAAATTTAGGCAGTGGCGGGGATCGAAGCCGGGACCGAAGACGTTTTGATTATGAATCAAAGACGCTACCCCTAGACCACGGGAGCTACTCTACCGAATAGTAGCGGCTTCGGTCAAGAATGTCATCTTATGACCGGGAGAGCGATTTGCTGACCCCACGCTCCTCCTATCCGCATCCTCAACCGAGGATGACACGGCGGTCGGATGGTCCCGGTAGGCCACTCGTGGCCTGAAGACGTAGTGCTTTTTATCATAAGATAGAATAATGATTATCAAACGAAATTGTCTCACGGCCCACTACAGTCTATTCCCGAGCCCAACAGATCATGCCAAGGAATTGTTTCTCGCTTTGTAGAGGGACGTCCTCGCGCCAGCAGCAGAAAGGACACGTTTTTACAGGTAATTGAGGACCGGACAGCACGCATGGCCGCAGAGTGTGGTTTCCGGCATTGTCTCGAGAACGCGTGCCGATCGGCGAGACCTTGGCGAGGTGAGTGGCGGTCTTTCTAGGGCATTCCCGGTGCTGGGTAGGAGGTACGCCCTCTAATACAAAGGGCGCATGCCGTATGTGTCCGTCCGGATGCACGCTCCAGGGCGCGCCAGTTCGCGGAAGCGGTAAACCCACTCCCGCCATACATCAACCTCCGCGTCTCTACATCTCAGAAGCGGCTGCATTGAATCATCTGAATTCAAGGACGGCCTCCACCATTCAGCTCTGGATCACGCGGAAAGTACTACGGATATTAATTTTTATTCTTACGCTGTAGTTAGATGTTCATTTAGGAAAGAACAACATTTCGTTCGTGACGTACACGTTTCTGATGGTTAAAATTCCTGTTAGAATGGGTTATCGTGCGACAAAATCACATAAAAATTTTAAAAGGAAAATGTCGATATCTCCCGTCATCAGCCATTTCTACAGACCCTAAGGATATTCAGTAGTTCACTCAGAAGCAAACTGAGGAAGTTTGGCAATGAATAGCATGCTTGTCGAGCATCCGATTCACTATCGAGACAGAGAAGAAAGCAGTCATTTTTAGACGTTTTGGTTGAACGAAAGTCGGATGAGGGGTTCGACTACTCTCTGTAGTTGACACACAATGATTTACACAGGGGTGCACAAAAAGTATAGGAACTCCACAAACACAGCAAATTATCACGCCTAATACGGTGTACGAAAACAGTTGGCATTGAACACAGCTCCCAGTCATTTCGGAGAGGGTAAATACAGGTCATATGTGGTATCAAGGGAATCACATTGTAAGACGGCTATTTTTTGATGTTATTGGATGTGTTAATATTTATAAAAGATAATGATGTATTTGAAGAATTGTGATCAGAGAAACAGTTCTTAGGCAACAGTATCTGTGTCTGCGATAGCAGCACTGTGGAGCCGTAGAATCTTTGACAGTCAGTAGTGGATAGATGCGGTGTGTAGCAGGCGGGGTTTCGCGGAGTGTACAGTATAATGTATGAACGCACTTTTGTAACTATGTGATTGGCAGATTTATTACGAGGAGGAATGATGATGTTTGGTTTGTGGGGGCGCTAGAATGATCAGGATAATAATAAAACGGTGAGGACATCACAAACACCCAGTCCCCGAGCAGAAATTTCCCCAACCCGTCCGTGAATCGACCTCGGGTCCCCGTGATACATAGGTAGCATCGCTAGGGCATAATACGAAGAGGAATGATAAGTCAGAACAATGGCTTCACAGCATACAGATATAAAAAAGGCTTTGAAATTTAGAACAAGTTGTTATTAGATGAGATAAAAAGTTTATTTTTATTTTTGTAGACGTATTGTTGGCCGATTTCACCTTCGTCACATCGTGTTTTTGAACATTATTCTGTTGAGTGATCTGCTAAGTTAATTTACTTTACGATGTAAGTTATGAGATTAAATGAATTTTCATAATAGAGACTATAATCGTTTTTTTTTTAAAATACCCTACTGGCCATTAAAATTGCTACACCACGAAGATGTGCTACAGACGCGAAATTTAACCGACAGGAAAAAGATGCTGTGATATGCAAATGATAAGCTTTTCAGAACATTCACACAAGGGTGGCGCCGGTTGCGACACCTACAACGTGCTGACATGAGGAAAGTTTCCAACCGATTTCTCATACACAAACAGCAGTTGACCGGCGTTGCCTGGTGAAACGTTGTTGTGATGCATCGTGTAAGGATCCCTGAGTCAACAAATGGGGACGTTTGCAAGACAACAACCATCTGCATGAACAGTTCGACGACGTTTGCAGCAGCATGGGCTATCAGGTCGGAAACCATGGCTGCGGTTACCCCTGACGCTGCATCACAGACAGGAGCGCCTGCGATGGTGTACTCAACGGCGAACCTGGGTGCACGAATGGCAAAACGTCATTTTTTGGGATGAATTCAGGTTCTGTTTACAGCATCAGGATGGTGGCATCCGTGTTTGGCGACATCGTGGTGAACGGTCTCTGGAAGCGTGTATTCGTCATCGCCATACTGGCGTATCACCCGGCGCGATGGTATGGGGTGCCATTGGTTACACGTCTCGGTCACCTCTTGTTCGCATTGACGGCACTTTGAACAGTGGACGTTACATTTCAGATGTGTTACGACCCGTGGCTCTACCCTTCATTCGATCCCTGCGAAACCCTACATTTCAGTAGAATAATGTACGACCGCATGTTGCAGGTCCTGTACAGGCCTTTCTGGATACAGAAAATGTTCGACTGCTGCCCTGGCCAGCACATTTTCGAGATCTCTCACCAACTGAAAACGTCTGGTCAATGGTGGCCGAGCAACTGGCTCGTCACAATACGCCAGTCACTACTCTTGATGAACTGTGGTATCGTATTGAAGCTGCATGGGCAGCTGTACCTGTACACGCCATCCAAGTGTAAGTTACTTCCTAACTGAAACTACAGTCATGTGTTTCATTGGCAGACTATAAACCGACAATCCCTGGAACAACTCTATTTAGTTTTCAGTAAAATCTTTTTAGCTGTTGTGGAGTCTTGCGGTGTTGCTGTTTCTCCCAGTACTTAATTTTGCAGGTGAGATTGATAATACGTGATTGTTTCCCTGGAACAAATATAGTTAGCTTTCAGCAGTATTTTTTTTAGCTGTTGCGGAGTCTTGCTGTTTCCGCCAGTACTTCATTTTGCAGGTGAGATTCGTAATACGTGATGTCGTCTGTCATACGACCACACCGCCGGCTGAGAGATCGATCCGCCGGATGCGATTCTCTCGATAGACGGAACAGAAGAGCGGCTATGTCAGCCAGTCGCAGAACTTATGCTCGCCGCGAGGCGCCGCTAGGCCACTTCATGTGTAGCAGGAGTGTAGTGCAGTTGCGCCAGTCTGCAGTTCGTAGCTGCGCTCAGTGGTCAGCCAGCGCCGATGTTAGTCATCGTCTGCAGCTCAGTCATTGCTGCCATGAAGCCGTTCCAAGTTAGTCTTCAAATTCACCGGATTCGACATTCAAGATTACGAGAGATTAATTCGCCACTGCAAGATCTGTGCCTTATAAATTATGACATTCTACAGACGCTTAGTCTATTCGCGTCTTCTATAATTGTCAACCAACTGACCATTGACTACAGCAAAGTTAAGTAATAAATACTTTCTTATTCTGTACTCCTGCTAATTAATTGTGTTTTCCTGTTGTACCAAGCAATTCAAATCAAATGGCTCTGAGCACTATGGGACTTAACATCTGAGGTCATCAGTCCCCTAGAACTTAGAACTACTTAAACCTAACTAACCTAAGGACGTCACACACATCCATGCCCGAGGCAGGATTCGAACCTGCGACAGTAGCAGTCACGTGGTTCTAGACTGAGTACCAAGCAGTCTTGGCATAGTAGAACCCACGTTTCCACCTCCTTGGCTACCTCATATTTGCCACCTCATGTTGATGGACTCGATTATGGTGGAAGATCGAGAGCCATCAACGCATCCTTCTCTCTGAAGTAGACTACAGAGGTTCAGTGATACAGAAATCTGGCGACTGTAGCGGCCAGAGGAGGCCATATTTGCCACCTCATGTTGATGGACTCGATTATGGTGGAAGATCGAGAGCCATCAACGCATCCTTCTCTCTGAAGTAGACTACAGAGGTTCAGTGATATAGAAATCTGGCGACTGTAGCGGCCAGAGGAGGTGCGACAGTTCATACTCGTGCTTTCCAAACCAGTCTTTGACGACGAGAGGTGTATGAACAGGGACCCTATCATCTTGGAACACAGCGTCACCATAGGGAAACAAACATTGTGCCACTGGATTGATCTGATCAGCCAAAATGGTCAGACAAACCCCGTTAGTAATGCGACCTTGCAGTGTAACCATATCGTGGAATACCACGATATGGCTGGCCAAATCATCACCGAACAACCATCCTGTTTCACTCTTGAAACGTAAACTCAGCCGGACGTTGGAAACAGTGTGTAAACAAGATTCATCCGACCAAACGACAGTCCTGCATTGTTCCATCGTCCAAGTTTTGTGGCTTCAGAGCCACGTTTCCCTGGCATCTGCGTCAGCGATGAGTTGTACTGCAGTTCCAGCTGGCCTTGCAATTCCCTGCTTATGTTGTTTTCGTGCGGACAGGTTCGTGAGTGCGACATTCGGTTCTGCAGTGAGTTTTGCAACTGTCATCCTCTTATTTTTCGTCATAGTTCTCTTCAATGACCGTTGTCACGATCACACAACACACACTTGCGACCGCGTTGTGAGTGAGTGGGTGATATTTCCGGCTTTCCCCGTATGCGGTGTAATTCATTGATATGGTGTTTCTTGAAACACCAAACACATCGATTACCTTGATTACGGGACCACCCACCATATGAGCACCAGTTGATGATGATTTGAGGTGAGGGGTGCTCGACATCGTGGTCATCAGGGCCGTGAGGAAGAGACAACATGCTAATCTGATGTGTGGGGACGAAGGCTGTCCCCATATACGGAGAAGTTTGTAATGTATTAAAGTCTGCCTCTGCTGCCCACCAATTTAGGGATGAGGCCTGACAGTTCACAAAATTTCACCACCTTTGTAACAATGGAATCAGTATCTGCGAGGATGGTGTGTAGACCTTCATCGAGACTGAGGGCTGCCCTAACATCAATATATCGGACACACGTAGCCACGATGTTGTTGTTGTGGTCCTCAGTCCTGAGACTGGTTTGATGCAGCTCTCCATGCTACTGTATCCTGTGCAAGCTTCTTCATCTCCCAGTACCTACTGCAGCCTACATCCTTCTGAATCTGTTTACAGTATTCATCTCTTGGTCTCCCTCTACGATTTTTACCCTCCACGCTGGCCTCCTGTACTAAACTGGTGATCCCTTGATGCCTCATAACATGTCCTACCAACCGATCCCTTCTTCTAGTCAAGATGTACCACAAACTCCTCTTCTCCCCAATTCTGTTCAATACCTCCTCATTAAATGCGAACATTTCTAGGTTAGGCTTTACCTTGACTGTTATTGACATTAAATGAAACAACAAGTTTACTGTTACCAGTCACCGTTTTATTTTTTCCACGACGCTTTTCGAAGGTTTAAACCTCCATTATCGGGTGGATTTACAGGTGGTATATAAATCCAATTTTGAAAGGTTAAAATTGGATTTATATACCACCTGAAGTACACACACATGTATTTGACACCTCAAAACAAACACCTCCAAATGGTTTAAACGATTATTCTGTAATAATGTTGTTACAATGTATATTCTTTGCACTTTGCGATTATGTCTTCTCTTCTGCTGTACGAACCTTGCACCCAGCTGATTCCAGACGCCATATTTGTTTACAATTGTGGCAGTATACATGTGAAGTGTTACGACAGAAAAAGGAACCTGTGACCACTGGAGGTACTCTAGTTTACTTATTAAAGTTTACCATTAAATATCAGTTTAATTTTTTGTCAAAAGTTATCCAAAACCATATTCTGAAATAGTGTCTTGTTTCTCCACTAGGCAGTGCCACAAGTTCCTCCAAATGTCGTAACACAACATTCACACATATGTAATACTAACTAATGTAAATCCACCCGATGATGGAGGTTTAAACCTTCGAAACGCGTCGTGGAAAAAATAAAACGGTGACTGGTAACAGTAAACTTGTTGTTTCATTTAACCTCCTCATTAGTTAGGAGATCTACCAATCTAATCTTCAGCATTCTTCTGTAGCACTACATTTCGAAAGCTTCTATTCTCTTCTTTTCTAAACTATTTATCGTCCATGTTTCACTTCCATACATGGCTACACTCCACACAAATACTTTCAGAAACGACTTCCTGACACTTAAATCTATACTCGATGTTAACAAATTTCTCTTCTTCAGAAACGCTTTCCTTGCCATTGCCAGTCTACATTTTATATCCTCTCTACTTCGACCATCATCAGTTATTTTGCTCCCCTAATAGCAAAACTCCTTTACTACTTTGTCTCATTTCCTAATCTAATTCCCTCAGCATTAAAAAATGGCTCTGAGCACTATGGGACTTAACATCTATGGTAATCAGTCCCATAGAACTACTCAACTAACCTAAGGACAGCACGCAACACCCAGTCATCACGAGGCAGAGAAAATCCCTGACCCCGCCGGGAATCGAACCCGGGAACCCGGGCGCGGGAAGCGAGAACGCTACCGCACGACCACGAGCTGCGGACCCCTCAGCGTCACCTGACTTAATTCGACTAGATTCCATTATCCTAATTTTGTTTTTGCTGATGTTCATCTTATTCCTCCTTTCAAGACGCTGTCCATTCCGTTCAGCTGTTCTTCCAAGTCCTTTGCTGTCTCTGACATAATGTAGCCACGATGTGCTGAACTAAACGCTTCACGCCACAAACTTCACAGAGTGGTGGATCCTCTCGCTGGAGGAGTAAGCCGTGTGTGAAAGGGCTATACCCGATGGGCAGCCTGGTAAACGGAGCCTCCTTTCTGCGGTGAGGCGGACATGAAGTGAGCCAAGCCTTCGTGGTCGATTTGAGCGACCACAGTTTGTTGTCTGACACTTGCAACCATTCAGTCTCCCACTGACGCATGATACGTCTCTCAGAAAATGAGATGGTGGCTTGCAACGGTATGGGACATTGGTGAACAGTGCCATCCCAACATGCTTCCTTGGCGGCTTTGTTGGCCATATCGTTGCCGTTTATCCCAATGTGGGCAGGTACCCAACAAAAGATCACCCCCTTGTCACGGTGTTGGAGCCGCTATAAGGATGAGCATCAACTATTAGCCCATGATGCGCCCACAACTACACAGACTGACACTTGCAACGTACTGAGGACATTGCACAGGTGCCGTTCGTGGTCTTATACAACAGCGCCACCTGCAGACTTGGGCAGCACCTGCATTTATATTCAAGCATGCATAGCTCGCGGTGTTTCGATGTCTGTATCCAACCCCTGTTTCTCAGTGCGCAGAATTTCCACCACCCTGTCCAGAAGAGAGTTGCTTTAAAGTTTGTAACAATAATTAATCATCTGAACCAAGCATTCCGATTGCATGGCTATGGCTCTCGACATATAAAATTATCTCTTTACAAGAAACGAAAACACGAAGTTGTTGAACAATCAAGTCACTATCTATCGATTGGGCTTGTTCCTTTCCGCGATGGTCCCTGGAGTCAAAGGCATAAGTATTGTACTGCAAACATCCTGGAAGATAGAGGATACGCCGGCAATTGTGGCCGAGCGGTTCTAGGCGCTTCAGTCTGGAACCGAGCAACCGCTACGGTCGCAGGTTCGAATCCTGCCTCGGGCATGGATGTGTGTGATGTCCTTAGGTTAGTTAGCTTTAAGTAGTTCTACGTTCTAGGGGACTGATGACCTCAGATGTTAAGTCCCATAGTGCTCAGAGCCACTTGAACCATAGAGGATACGCAGCATTGTGTTAAAGACATTTTCGATCAGGGTTTCCAGGATTTATACACTACTGGCCATTAAAACTGTTACATCACGAAGATGACGTGCTACAGACGCGAAAATTAACCGACAGGAAGAAGATGCTGTGACATGCAAATGATTAACTTTTCAGAGCATTCACACAAGGCTGGCGCCGGTGGCGACACCTACAACGTGCTGACATGAGAAAAGTTTCCAATCGATTTCTCATGCACAAACGGCAGTTGAACGGCGTTTCCTGGTGAAACGTTGTTGTGATGCCTCGTCTAAGCAGGAGAAACGCTTACCATTACGTTTACGGCTTTGATAAAGGTCGGGTTGTAGCCTATCGCGGTTGCGGTTTATCGTATCGCGACATTGCTGCTCGCGTTGGTCGAGATCCAATGACTGTTAGCAGAATATGGAATCAGTGGGTTCAGGAGGGTAATACGGAACTGCGTGCTGGATCCCAACGGCCTCGTATCACTAGCAGTCGAGATGAAAGGCATCTTATCCGTATGGCTGTAACGGATCGTGCAGCCACGTCTCAAACCCTGAGTCAACAGATGGGGACGTTTGAAAGACAACAACCATCAGCACGAACATTCGAGGACGTTTGCAGCAGCATGGACTATCACCTCGGAGACCATGGCTGCGGTTACCCTTGACGCTGCATCACAGACAGGAGCGCGAGCGATGGTGTTCTCAACGACGAACCTGGATGCACGAATGGCAAAACGTCATTTTTTCGGATGAATCCAGGTTCTGTTTACAGCGTCATGATGGTCGCATCCGCGTTTGGCGACATCGCGGTGAACGCACATTGGAAGCGTGTATCCGTCATCGCCATACTGGCGTATCACCCGGCGTGATGGTACGGGGTGCCATTGCTTACACGTCTCGGTCATCTCTTGTTCGCATTGACGGCACTTTGAACAATGGACGTTACATTTCAGATGTGTTAAGACCCGTGACTCTACCCTTCATTCGATCCCTGCGAAACCCTACATTTCGGCAGGATAATGCACGACCGCATGTTGGGGGCCCTGTACGGGCCTTCTGGATACAGAAAATGTTCGACTGCTGCCCTGGCCAGCACATTCTCCAGATCTCTCACCAATTGAAAGCGTCTGTTCAATGGTAGCCGAGCAACTGGCTCGTCAGAATGCGCCAGTCACTACTCTTGATGAACTGTGGTATCGTGTTGAAGATGCATGGGCAGCTGTACCTGTACACACCATCCAAGCTCTGTTTGAGTCAATGCTCAGTCGTATCAAGGCCGTTATTACGGCCAGAGGTCGTTGTTCTGGGAACTGATTTCTCAGGATCTATGCACCCAAATTGCGTGAAAATGTAATCACTTGTCAGTTCTAGTATAATATATTTGTCCAATGAATACCCATTTATCATCTGCATTTCTTCTTGGTGTAGCAATTTTAACGGCCAGTAGTCTAAGGTTTCTTACGAGGGCAGAAGCAAGTATACAGGTCAGTCTATCCGTCTCGTTACAGATCTGTTTGCAGAGCACCAAATGTTTGATGAAACTAAAATCTTGCCCCACGCTTCTATATACTGGGTTTCTGTTATTGAAAAAGCGATAGAAATTAGTATGTGTGAGAAGAACTTGAACCATAGTCTTAGTGGTGCATGGAGGCGAGCTCTCGACGATGAGAAGACACAAGGAAATGATCTGAATCGTTTAGTTCCTAAGAGAGCCGTCAGTGCAAAGATGTACAATCTCTGGCAGTTTGACGTAATGATGAAGTACACCGATCAGTCGCAAGCCGTCAACGGACTGCAAATGGTTACCACAACACTTTTAACACAGTCACTTGTTCCTAACGAGGAAGATGGAGGACTACGTCAAAACTTCGAAATTATGGCCAGATCTGACGCGGGAAGTAAACCGAGAATGTTTTAAACTAGGATGTAGTCGAGAGAAATTTCACTTTGTTAGGACATGGACCTTGATGTTTTCTTGACAAATCGTCTTGTCATCATCTTGGAGGCTACTCATATAGTATGAGTAAGTGCTGCGATAATTTGACGGTGATACTGTATGTTATTAAACATCTTAATGATTGTTTTTTAACGAAGTCCTGCATATGACTCATAACATAAGGCAACTACAGCTGAGCAAAGGTAAATTAGGGAGTGTCAGGTATGAACGACAATTATCGAAAGTGGGACAGCCCTGAGCCGTGGAGAACGTATCCGTAGATGCATATCTCCTGTTTTCGCTCGAGAACTTCGGCGGAGGCCTGTTTCTCTTCCGATTTTCTGAGAATATTAACAATGGTCAGTAACCACTGCTAATGTCAGATTAACACCTTATTTATTTTTCAGTGCTGCTGAGTCACAAATTTTGTTTTTTTTATATAGTTGAGACATTATTCGCGTTGAGACCGGTGTGTTTCCCGTTGTCGCAGGCATAAGCGGGCTGCGTGGGCGTGTCCAGCGGCGACCTTGTAAGGATTGGCGCAAATGCAGCGCAACTGAGGTCATTGTTGCAACACGGTAAGGGGCGAGCCGACGAAATGTACGATTTAGGCGAGGCACGGAAAGCGACCCGAGCGTGAAGGGCGTAACCGCGGCTCAGTCAGAGCTGATGCAACGTCCGAAGGCAGCGCGAGCACTCCCTAGTAGGGAACTTTGGCGCCCTTGAAGAACTACTCCGTAGTTTTAGTTGTGGCAGGACTGTAGGTAGGACACGCCCTCTTCTTCGGCCTCAGAAGGTTGTGGCGGGAAAAGGGAAGCAAGGGGGGGGGGGGGGTGCTGGCCGAAGCCTTCCCGTGAAGGGTATGATCTACCCCTCCTCTCTCCCCCCCCCTCCCGCACGCACCAGCACCCGCCCTCCATCGCCGTCCAAGAGTACTGCTGTCAATTAAAGTGGGGCACGTAGTTTGTGTTTGATACCGAGGACTTGTCAAGACAAAACTGCCATGCATTGACGATGAGCATTTGAAAGTACGGGTGAGCACAAAGTCTTGCCCCGATTACAACAATTCTGGAATAACGGTTGGACATAATAATTTACATTTGATGCCGTTACATAGGTTAGTGTTACTACTACTACTACTACTATTACTACTACCACGTGATTAGGCCCAGTGGACCGCACGCATCTACAAGTTTCCTCCTCCACTGTATTCTGTCCATTGCTGTCACCCGCCATCCGTTCACATCTATTGACACTTGGTTTAAATCTTCATGGAGTCCATCCCACCAACGCTTCTTGGGTCTCCCTGGCGGTATATTTCGTGTAGGTGTGAAATCCAGGAGCTTCCGAGGCCATCGTGATCCTCCATCCAGGCCACATGGCCGGCCCACTGCATTGGCTTTGACAGCTCCTGCTATGTTGGGCTGCTGGTATAGTTCCTCAATCTCTTGGTTGTATCTGATCCTCCATTCCCCTGTACCTGCATCCAGAACCGGACCGAAGATCTTCCGAAGCACTTTTCTCTCAAAAACAAGGAGCTTATGGAAGTCCTGTTTCCGGATACTCCATGTCTCACAGCTATATAGAATAACAGGCTGGATCAGGGTTTTGTACAGTCGAATCTTGAACTGTCTGGAGAGATATCTGGACCGAAGCAGTTGTGATAGGCTGTGGTGCTTATATTCTGGCTTTGATCTCTGCTTCAAATGACGAGTTCTCACTGAAAAATGCCCCTAGGTATTTGAATTCTTGCATTCTCTTGTAGGACTGGTCCCCAACCTGCAGTGATGGTAGAGATCAGCAGTCTGACCACGACCACGCGTCATAAGGAGGTACTCTGTCTTGGCTTCGGTTATGTTTAGCCCAAATTTGCTGGCAGCTTCCTTTAGTGCTTTGGTCATTTGCTCCAACTCCTCTTCCGACCTAGAGAGTAAACAGATGTCGTCTGCATAGGCTAAGCATGCCAGTCTCTTTCCTTCGATTTCAATCCCTTCGTTCTCTTGGAAGGTCTCGTGTACGATCTTCTCGAGGGCAAAGTTGAACAGGATAGGGGACAACCCATCTCCTTGCCTGTCACAATTTCAAACTCCTCAGTTACGCGATTTCCCAACTTCACCTTTGCACGTGTTTCGTTCAGACAGATCTTTATCAGACTGATGAGTTTCTCCGCTATGCCAAACTCCCTTAAACAGTTGAGCAGGCTCTTGCGATGTATGCAATCATAGGCTTTCTTAAAATCAACGAATAAAATATGCAAATCTTTACCATACTCACCCAGTTTCTCAGTGAGCTCCCGGAGACTGAAAATGCGATCTACTGTTGACCGTCCTGGCCGGAAACCTCTCTGGTACTCCCCAATCACCGATTCTGCCACTGGCTGAATTCTATGTATAAGGCAATTGGACAGGATCTTGTAGCAGAAGTTAAGCATGGCGATTCCTCGATAGTTGTCACATTTCAGTTTGTCGCCCTTCTTATGCATTGGAAAAATCAGAGCTGTTTTCCATTCTCTTAGTAATTCTTCTTTAGTTTAGTTTTACTAGTTTTTTTTTTTTTTTTTTTTTTTTTTTTTTTTTTTTTTTTTTTTTTTTTTTTTTTTTAAGACCACTTACGTTAGTAAACCTCAACGTGTGCTCCCTTGGTAGTCGAAGAATCTCGAGGCGGTATTTCAGTTTCCGTCAGGTGTTTCGTAACATGCGCTCTGTCACAGTACCCACAGCAGCTTGTATCCTAGCGTTCAGTTCGTCGACGTCAGCTACTGGTGTGACGAAGACTCTCTCCTTGATATAACCCCAGAAAAAAAGTCAAGGGGTGGCTAGGGTGTTCGACCGTTCCTTCCAATCCACCGATCCGGAAATGTTTCATCCAGGAAATCACGCACTATCGAAGCCCAGTGGGGAGGGGGGCGGGGGAAATTATCCACGGTTGATGTTCTTCTAACTGTGGGGCAATGAACTGTTGCAAAAAGTCTAAGTAAATGTTAGCGGTAATGGTTTTTTCGCGAATAAAAACAGCCCAAAAACCTTTTTATACATGGGGTCTCACCAAACATTCACATTTTTCGCTGTCTCGCTGTAACTATACTGTAGCATGTGGAGACTCAGAACCCCTTATACGGAGATTTTGCCTATTTACCATTCCACTGACATGAAAGGTGGATTCATCGGTAAAGCATAAGCGATTTAATTAATCGTTAGCGCCATCAACCCTGTTGAGAATCTCAGTTGCAAATTAGCACGTGTCAGCATATCATTCGGTTGTAAGGCCTGCACGATTTGCACTTTGTAAGCATGCAACCTACGCCTTTCATGAAGAATCTTCACTACACATGCTTGCAGTATTTGAAGTTCACATGAAGCTTGACGAGTTGATTTAAACGGACTCCGGTGAAAAGTTTGCCGAACACCATCAACAGCTGCATCACTCACACGAGGTCTGCCACTTCGAGGACGGTCTTCAACGCTCCCTGTTTCGTTAAACTTTGCATACAATCGCTTTATTGATTTAACGTCAGCAGGGCTGCGTCCATAAGAAGTCCGAAATTTACGCTGAATACTGATGGGAGGTTTCGTTTCGTGAAACCAAAGCACACATTGCGCTTTCTCCTGCTTCGACGCCATTTCGCCAGCAACTAACGTGACCTAACAGACGGCGTCGGTGTTGTGGAGCACTAGCGCCATATGTTGGTCACAACAACTAGTAACACAAATCTCTGTAATGGCATCAAATGTAACTTATTATATCATACGGTTATTCTGTTATAAATTTTTATAATCAGGGCAAGACTTTTGTGCTAACCCTGTATAAACAGTCGAAGCTGAAACTGCATCTCTAAGGAGGAAGAACAGGCGAATCGTTGACGAGCCGACTGGTTCTCCATTAGTCTTTTCCGAGCAAAATAGTCAAAACGTAGCATAAGAGACATAAAATGTTATTCAACAATGTGGATGTGACCGCTGCTGCGCTGCGTTATACTGTCTAATCCTAGATGTTGCCAAATACACCAACCGTTTGAACCCCTCTCATTTCTGTTACTGGAAGACAAGCAGTGGAGATGCAAGAAGAAATTAATTTTTTCTAGAAACGTTACTAGGCCAAGAGACTCAAATCTTTGTAATACCGAAGGTTGGCGGTAAGTATTATGTATGGTGTAACTGGAACTGTTATGCCCTTGCCTTTCTCTGGTCTGAAGGCAGGCGAGCCGGTTATGATGGAGCAATGGCGTTTGTTAGGGATCAATTGTGTGTACGTCGTCAAAAACATCCGTACCAACAACAACAACAACAATCAAAATCAAATACAGGGCAATGTGAGTGGTTCACACATCAACAGCTAGTGAATCAAGAGACTCAGAGCTGTCAGAGTTGGAATTATTACATGTAATACAGTGTCAGGTCACACACAGTCTACAACTCTACATCTATGCGACTAATCTGCAATTCACAGTCAAGTCTCTCGCAGAGGGGCCATCGAATCACCTTCAGCTACACTACTGGCCATTAAAATTGCCACACCACGAAGATGACGTGCTACAGACGCGAAATTTAACCGACAGGAAGAAGATGCTGTGATATGCAAATGATTAGCTTCTCAGAGCATTCACACAAGGTTGGCGCCGATGGCTACACCTACAGCGTGCTGACATGAGGAAAGGTTCCAACCGATTTCTCATGCACAAACAGCAGTTGACCGGCGTTGCCTGGTGAAACGTTGTTGTGACGCCTCGTGTAAGGAGGAGAAATGCGTACCATCACGTTTCCGACATTGATAAAAGTCGGATTGTAGCCTATCGCGATTGCGGTTTATCGTATGGCGACATTGCTGCTCGTGTTGGTCGAGATCCGATGACTGTTAGCAGAATGTGGAATCGGTGGGTTCAGGAGGGTAATAGGGAACTGCGTGCTGGACCCCATCGGCCTCGTATTACTAGCAGTCGAGATGACAGGCATCTTATCCGCATGGCTGTAACGGATCGTGCAGCCACGTCTCGATCCCTGAGTGAACAGATGGGGACGTTTGCAAGACAACAACCATCTGCACGAACTGTTCGACGACGTTTGCAGCAGCATGGACTATCAGCTTAGAGACCATTGCTGCGGTTACCCTTGATGCTGCATCATAGGCAGGAGCGCCTGCTATGGTGTACTTAACGACGAACCTGGGTGCACAAATGGCAAAACGTCATTTTTTCGGATGAATCCAGGTTCTGTTTACGTCAACATGATGGTCGCATCCGTGTTTGGCGACATCGCGGTGACCAGACGTTGGAAGCGTGTATTCGTCATCGCCATACTGGCGTATCACCCGGAGTGATGGTATGGGGTGACATTGGTTTTACGTCGCGGTCACCTCTTGTTCGCATTGACGGCAGTTTGAACAGTGGACCTTACATTTCAGATGTGTTACGACCCGTGGCTCTACCCATTATTCGATCCCTGCGAAATCCTACATTTCAGCATGACAATGCACGACCGCACGTTGCAGGTCCTGTACGGGCCTTTCTGGATACAGAAAATGTTAGACTGCCGCCCTGCTCAGCACGTTCTCCAGATCTCTCACCAATTCAAAACGTCTGGTGAATGGTGGCCGAGCAACTGGCTGGTCACAATACGCCAGTTACTACTCTTGATGAACTGTGGTATCGTGTTGAAGCTGCATGGGCAGCTGTACCTGTACACGCCATCCAAGCTCTGTTTGAATCAATGCCTAGGCGTATCAAGGCCGTTATTACGGCCAGAGGTGGTTGTTCTGGGTACTGATTTCTCAGGACTATGCACACAAATTGTGTGAAAATGTTATCACATGTCAGTTCTGGTATAATATATTTGTCCAATGAACACCCGTTTATCTGCATTTCTTCTTGGTGTAGCAATTTTAATTGCCAGTAGTGTATTTCTCAATGGTCCACTATCGGAAAGCGCGGGCGACGAATGAACACTCGAATCTTTTTCTTCTGCAATTGATCGATGAGATTGTCGAGCGAATAAGGAAAGGGGTACCTTGGACGGAGAATCACAGGCACAAAGAAAAGGAATTGAGAACGGAAAAGAAATCAAAGTTAGCTGCCATATGAATCGAGGTTCGATGTATAGAAATAAATTTGAGCTACAATACAAAATAGAGAAAGAGCTGAAAAGACGATGGCCACCTCAAAAATTTCGTGAACCGTGGGAGGTTGACGAACAATATTTTTTGGAACAAGTTTCGTGCAAATGATACATTATTCGACCAGTGTTGAGGACTCTTACACTGCCATTAATCACATCCAGTTTGGCTTTATACTGATAACAATAGAGCTACTACATTTTTAAGGAGGAAACTTGAAAAAATATAACTATGCAAATACATAATATCTTGTTAAAATAACTCATGTTAGATTCGATAGGAGACCAAATTTACTAAATCTTCACTTTTGGTTATTGAAGCTGTTGCTTCTATCTCGCGATTTTAATAAGCTGCCACCTATTTACATGGTTATATTTCTCATGTTTTCCCCCCTGACAAAAGTGATGCTGACAGTTATAGGGCAGTAAATGTGATACCAACTTTGGTGTGACTAGTGCCAGTATTTTTCTGCCTTGTACGCAGCGTAAAAGCTTTCTTTTTAATCATGCATCAAGCGGAAGGAGGTCGGACGATGTCTGGAAACCAAGCGGTCGCGGGATCGAATCCTGGTCGGACCACGGGTTTTTCAGTCTACTTTTTAACCTAGCCCACACCTCTCAACGATGTTAGGCGTCACCGGCAACCACACGTTTTCGGATTCCACGTTAAACTGTAGGTCCTCTTTCCTCGCACGGATAACTGGGGGTGTTAGGGACACGTAAGTGCAAGTAATGACGTCCAGTTAAAAGAGTTTCACCAAGTTGTTGATCCATACGAGATATTTGGGTGTACGGAAGCTGCGAGGGGCCAAGAATCTAAAATGTACGAAGTTGACGCGTCCATTGCGAGAATCTGTGAAGCTGCGCACCAAGGGACACAGTGGCCTCTCAGTAAACAAACAAGGGGAGGGCACGACGTTTGGAACGCGGATTTACCGCAAGCTTCGTACACTCGTAGTACTCCATTAGGACAACAAAATGTGTAAGCAGTAGCGCGTACTTCTCAAGCGTTATTGAGGAAATCGCAAGATAATTTCGGTGTTCAAATATATACCTGCGCTTGGCCATTTTTACCGTGAAGCGGCAGCAGCCGAGTGGTTAGCGTTAAATCTCCGTAATCGGTGGATCGAGTGCCGTTCATCAGTTTCTTTTTTTATTTTCAACACGGTCATTTTCTTTACTATTTATATTACAATTGATATAATGGGAAAATGCTGTAATCGGATGAACTTTTATTAAATTTACAATGTTATTTGTCTGTCTAGAAATTTTTACTATCACAAATAATATAATATTCGTAACTATTGACTAGTAAACGACCAAACGCATAAAGTGTTACTGAAAATGTATGCTTGTCCGTGATTTGAGAAATCCCTTATACCTGGAAGGAACCCGAAACTACCTGTTACCTGCAAGTTTTGACCGTCACACACGGCCTTCGAAAGATGTACAATTAATCGTCGCTTTCGACATTACGAATACAAGTTGCAGGATGGTATTTTTCGTCAAAACATGGAAAACATAAAGTTATGAATATTATATTATTTGTGATAGTAAAAATTTGTAGACTGTCAAATAGCATTGTAAATTTAATAATAGTTCATCCAATTACACGTATTTTTCGCATTATATCAATTCTAATATAAATAGTAAAGAAAATGACTGTGTCGAAAATAGAAAAAGAAACTGACGAACGGAACTCGGTCCATCGACTACGGGACTTGAACGCTAACTACTCGGCTGCCGTCGCTTCACGGTAAAAATGGCCAAGCGCAGGTATATATTTGAACACCGAAATTATCTTGCGATTTTCTCAATAAAGCTTGAGAAGTACGCGCTACTGCTTACACATTTTGTTGTCCTCATGGTGTACTACGAGTATACGAAGCTTGCAGTAAATCCGCGTTCCAAACGTTGTGGCTTCCCCTTGTAAGTTAACAACAAATCCCCAACTCATTATCGAGCAGGGACAGTTAGATAGTGCTTGTTTGAGTGGGGGAGAAAAGCTTCCAGACCACTATTTCTCACTGGCTTATCTTACTGAGTACTCTAAGAAGTAATTTAAGACTTGAAGTTTTACACAAACATGAAAACTATCGACGTAAAAGTTTTCTGGGTGTGGTACCGCGTCATAATGTATAAAACTACTGCTGCTTGAAAATTATGAAGTAATCGCACGCGCAGTGAACAGTAACAACAAAACATAAAGGACACTGCATAGCTAGAACGCACCATTAGACCCAGAAGAAGGCCGCTGCAACAGTGGCCGAAACGTTGGTTTTTATCCAGCAGCAGTAGCTTTATACATTATGACGCGGTACCACACCCAGAAAACTTTTATGTCGACTGACTCTGACCACGGAAGCCTATGCAAACATACATGGAATCTATATTGCACCAAGAATATGTTCCGTGCGATTCTGTTTGTAGTTTAAAATAACAAACTGGTGCAGACATAGTGGAGTTATTCACATTATCATGTCCTCAACTGTCTGCGAGAACGTGCTGAAAAATATGGGTTCAGAATTTTTATTCCGTTCGAATGTCGGCTGAGTCGTTACATGTCATTCATATTACTCGGTCGACTTTTCCGATTCGCTGACGAAAGTTGCAGCCCTCTGCCACTGTAGGAGTCTTAATTATAACGTGTAACGTGGCTGTGCGTAACGTAACTATGTCTTTGCGTGAGAAACAGCTTGCTGTACTCGAATTTCGAATGCGAAGAGTTCGTCCACATATGGAGCATACTCTGCTTCAGTATGACAATACCACACCACACACGAGCGATACTACATCTGCAGTTATCCAACATCTTGGGTTCACTGTCATCGATCATCCTCCACAAAGTCCCTACGATCCCATTCGATTTTGAACTGTTTCCAATACTTAGAGAACGTCTCCGAGAACTTCATGTTGGTAGTGATGAAGTGGTGCGAGCAGTGGTGAGGTTGTGGCTCCTTCAAAAACTCAAATATTATAGAATGATGAAATCAAGGAAGTGGTTCCTCTGTGGGAGAAATGTGTTTGTCGCCGTGGCGACTGTGTTGAGAAGTAAATATGTAGACATGAATAATAATGATATGGGGTGTCAATTACGTTGGTTTATTTAAAAAGCTTTAAGAGTTTTCACATAAAAAATTCGGAGGCATTACTTTTCAGCACCCCTTCGTACAACCTTCTGAAGTGCACAGAGCTCGTTATGGACATAGCAAGAACGGATAATTACATTTAAAAATGTTAAGTTAGCTACCTAGCAGCTATTTAGTTATTAATACTTCTGAGGTGTATTACAGCTTGCAACGCAGTTTGGTTGCACACGAAATTTCAAAACGATGCATCTAGGTGTTATAGAAAGTCCTGGGAGGAAAACGAAGACAGACATTTATATTCGGAAACATCATCCAAACACGCTACTGTGCGCCGAAAATGAGGGGCAAACGCCTAGAGGTGCGCTACCCGAAATACACACATCGCCTCACTACCAAATAATTTGACAGCGTTCGAAACCCACAACTAATAATATACAGCGTAAATGGCAGGATACGTACGACCGACAGGTGACGATCTTTGCAGTGTGCTGTTTAAATGGTCTGCTAAGTAGTATTGCTCCCATACTGTCGTTGCCCTGTAGGGCCGTTCCCTGAGATCTCCGACATGAGTTCCAATCTTCAATTTATTCTACCAGGCATGCACTCGAGTACTAGAAATGTAACGAAAACAGCTGGCACCACTAACTTGATGATCTTTTTCTTTAACACATTTTATGATTTTCGAAAAGAAAATGTATGAGTTTCAAATGTATTCACTGTAGGGAACCATAGTGTCTAAAGCGTTGAAAAAATGATTAACAGTTCCGCCTGTAAATACAATCCAGACAATTGGCTATAAACAAGATTTCGACACTGGTAACGGAATGAAACAGTGAAATGTGTTAAAGAAAAAGTCATCATGTTTGTGATTAGCGGTTTTTATAACATGTCTTATAATACAACCACAGAATCCTCCCAATGTCATGCGTTCACAAAACAGCTTAACTAAATATGTTTCGTTGTATGATTTTAAATGTACCGAAGATCGCGTTTTGGTTTTAATAGGAATTTCTATGGAGTTGTAGACCAACCAAACTTTCTAGAAAAGTCTTGAACAGATATGTGACATTCCGCAATCGAATGGTGTGACATTGCAGCGATAGCCACTTAACATTCGACTGAGCGTGCTGTAAGTTACAAGAGCACATGCAGCGCTCTAGCGTCGAGTTACGCCACGCCTTGTTACGGTAAACTGCACGGCGTGGTGCAATTAACGTTATAAATCTACTCGAAATATCGTAAGAACAGAAAATGTAGACTTCTTACATCTGAGTTTAAGGCATTACTTCTGATACAGCTTTGATGATAAAGGACTGGCAGCAGTTTTAATGATGGCGACGAAAGGCAGTAAATAAACGAAGATGTCTTTTACGATGAATCAGCTTCTCGGCAGCGCACTAGTTTCCAACACATTCATTCCGTTTGAGGATTTTTTATCAATCGGATAAACGCCTGAACTTCGGATACGATGGACTAAAAGATTCTACCTATTCCGAGTGTTGCGTTATTTCTCTCTTTAGAGCGTGAGCTGCAAGGAAAACCATATCGGAACTTTAATGAATAGTAGTGTTTCAAATTTGTAGTATTTTTCCTAAATTAAAGGGTTCCGCATTGTATCGACAGCGATGGCGCTAGAAATTGTAATTTCGGCGATTTAAGCTGACAACAGACGTCCATTACATTATATGCTACATTAAGATACGTTAGGCCAAACAAATCAGGTCACGGTACGTTACTTGCTCTGCCTAATTCGCAGGAGTCCAATGTTTTGGAAGATTTTGTCAAAAACTCATAGATTTAATTACTTAACAAAAATTACGCGTTCATTCTCTATAGGAGATTGTTAGTGTTTCCGTTCGGGACCGAAAATTCCTTTTGGACAGACTTTCACCACTGGATGCAATTGAGGGGAATGCTGACGCTTAGATCCAGAAATGTCCTGTCTTATAGCCATTTATACGCACTGGAAGTTGTCTGTCGTAGTTAGGATGTTACGTAGTTGTGCACAGACGACGTGCAGTAAGCTGAAACTGTCTGGTCGATCGGTATTCTGATTGTGACATGCCCTTTCTGCCTTGTGGACCAACTAAGCCTTTCAGCTTGTCATTGATTCCTCTCTGTTCCTTCCGTACTTCGGTCGTTCAAGTGAGCCAGCGGCATCAAAAGATCGGAATCCAATCTTACTGCGGCATACGATCAAGCAGGAGATACTCGGTAAAATAATTTAATCACTTTGGAAGAGGATGGTTTGTAGTCGAAACAGACTAATATAATAGGGTGCATGTACCTCAGACCACTAATCTGTAGAGTTATTAGACGAAATGTGTGACCCGTCAGCGGTCTTGAAGAGTTCATTGTTGTTTTGACTGCCTCGTGTGCGACATGTTGACATGGGAATCTGATCTGCAACACAGTTACATCTTATTGCTTTTTTCGTTACTTCAGCAATGTCTTCTTCCCTAGATAAACATTACATTGTTATTGTTTGTGTTGTTTTGTGTTTACATGAAACTCTACAAATGTTTTCAGGGCTTTGATACTTGATTACGCTCTGAGTTAGCTGACAGGCGTATCATTTCTGGGGAGACTTATCGCCTGTGTATAGAACGATTTCTGTATAATGTCACATTTCCAGCACTTGTTGGTCTTCTTTGTTAAATCCCTTAGACCATACCGGCGAGAAGCTGGTAGACCTCGCAGACTACGAGCTGATCAGCCCTTTTGGCTGAAGCTGTAGTCATTGTTCGTGGAACACCTGGTTGTTTCGGGCGTGTTAGACAAGTACGTAGCACGCAACTGCCAGCAGTGCATTAATATAAACGGACATTTTCAGCAACATCTCTAAAACAATATTTATCACACGGTACTTCCAATACCGACTGTGAGCTCCACCAGCGTCAGAACTTCCACAGACCCCTAGCGGAGAACAGTGCAACTGTGACATTTTTGTCGCATTAAAAGTGTTTCCTTTTATCTCCTCTGAAGACTAAAATTTTGTATAAGTAGTTTTTCACACCCCATTTAATTAGTTACTGTTGGTAATAAGTGTTAACTTTGTTAACTTAGGGCTGGAGCTCACTCGTCTCAATACTCGCCTACTTCTCACCGGCATTGACCATCCTACTACACCATATAATTATGCCTCATAAACTCATATCTGTTTTTTTTTTTTTTTTTTTTTTTTTTTTTTTTTTTTTTTTTTTTTTTTTTTTTGTCTGGTCAGTGATCGTGCCAGTCCTCCGATTCCGACAAGATCTTCTAGAGGTTCACCTTGGCTGTAAGGCCAATGCCTTAACTAGCAATCCCATCCTAGTTATTTCGAATCGAGAACGCCTTGAGCTTCACTACCAGCTCTTTTAGTACTTGGCTGAAAAGAAGCATGGGTCTACGTTGAACTGCACCTGAAACAGTCACTGTACCCACTAGAGTAGGGAACGAAAGGTACACCAGAAGCTCAATGCTTCCTACGTCGAATTGCAGCCGTGATTCTATCGCATGTGATTATCAGCGACAGAGGTACACTGCATGTGTGAAGTTATAGACTTCACTCTGTTATACATACAAACAAATACACTTTCACATATGCTATGATTCCATCAATTTATCTGATACGTATTGTCGAAGAATTAAATTAAGATAAGCATCATCATTCGGTTATGACCAAGGTTTTTGGGAGGTTTCCCACGGTTGTAAGGCAAATATCGGAAGTGGAAATCGCCTTCCATATTTTCCCATTTGTCAGTTCATCTGGTTTTTTGTCCGCCCCAGTAGCTGAGTGGTCAGCGCGACAGATTGTCAATCCTAAGGGCCCGGGTTCGATTCCCGGCTGGGTCGTAGATTTTCTCCGCTCAGGGACTGGGTGTTATGTTGTCCTAATCATCATCATTTCATCCCCATCGACGCGCAAGTCGCCGAAGTGGCGTCAAATCGAATGACTTGCACCAGGCGAACGGTGTACCCGACGGGAGACCCTCGTCACACTTTTTTTTCTGTTTTTCGCTGAAACGATCTGGGTCCTACTATGAGTGTGACCTCGAACAGCGCGCTCTGCGCATTTGGGTAGGCAATGAAAGGTGTAGAATGAACTTGAAGGCGTCGTCAAGGCGGGGGTACACTGAACTTGTCGAGCAAGCCATAGTCGCACACAAACTTACTGAAACACGCATAATGATTTCGTATTTTTTGTTTCGATATATTGTCCCAGGAATAATTAAAAATATCTCCAGTCATCTGTTTCGACAAAGTTACTCGAGAATTTCCTCTTGGTTGTACTGGAAATACCAGAATTGGAAGACCCCTCTCGAACTGTTCCACTTCGGGTCCATTCTGTTCCACTTCGAATCGTAGTTCAACTCGTAATTTAATTCATCCGAAATCATGAAAAAATTTTTTTCGCCTCTTGGCTATTCAGCAGGTACAGTCGCTAACGCTCACCTTTTTGGGATTTGCGAAAATCAGAGGATCTACACTAAAAGACACTATTATTTGGGTCTAGACGGGTTTCTTCTTCGCGTGCGACTTCAGCATAGTGAGGCGTCTATTATAGTCAGTCTCCTAAATCAATAGACTGTGTTGATGATTTTCAACCAGCTAAAACCGAGCACTGAACACGCACTCATATTACTCACTTTTCATGATCAGTGCCTTTCGATTTGAACGACGTGACTCTCTCTCACGGATGAAATCAAAGTTTTAACTTACCATTCACCGAGTAGCATTATTACGAGAACGATAATAATAAACGAAGCCCATTTAGAGGAAAAATACAACTCTGATAAGATCGCCTACGCTTACTAGGAGCAACGCAAGTCGTTGCTATCTTTCGCACCTTTACTCGCTGGTCCATGATGAGATCGTAGATGAAGACGACTGTAATTTGTTATGTTGTGTCGAACTGCTGAGACGTAACGTGTCTTACCGGCGGTAGAATTTGTTATTTCAAAAATGAACTACGGATAATATATTTACTATTAATTTACCTGAGCTCTGATTTGTTCAGAAGGATTAATACTACTAGCAGTAACTCTTTTTTATGGGATAGAGAAAGATAGAGAGCTTGTCTTCTCTCCGTATTATTTCATGTCTTTAAAAAAAATCAGAATTTCGTCAAAAATTATTATTACTGCCAATTTGAACTCACAATTTTACCGGTATCGATTTACTTGGCCTATGTTTCCTCGACACTTCACTACACTGGGAATTACGTGCTTAGGGTATTAATTAACCTAAAGAGTTGAGAAAATAGAGCCGACCATCCATGTAGCCCGCCCTAAACGCTCGGAACAACCCAAACACGTCTCATGGATATAATTAATCCTTCAAGGTGCCACTAAATCCTCTACACAAATCACAAACCCTCTGCGAGCGTCTGGAACTCGTTACATCGTTTAAAATTTTGGTGGCGATTTTGGAGACGGTTTGAAATGGGGCGAAGGCGGCAAAACAGTATTACGGAAGGTGAATGGGAGACTTAGATTTATTGAAAGTGTCGCGGAAACGTGATGGAAATCACTTACAAGACGTTAGTAAGACTAGTCTTATACTGTTACCGTCTTTGGAGTCTGTAATCAAGTTGACTTGACGGTAGGGGTCCGTGTAGCCCGATCCTTCCCAAACATTTTTAGTTCCAGGCGCTCTTAACATCACAGAATGCTTCTGTTACAAATGCTTCTGTTAGTCAAACGTCAAAACAGTGGTTTGTCTAATGCAGTTAAAGTGCACAGTTGATGCGGTTAGGCCAGGTTAAAAGTGTAGGAGTAAATGAAACACGAGTTTTAACTCCACAAACATTTAACGAACAGATTTATACTTAATATAATTAATGTAATGGTTTACATAACCCTCAAATCTCGGCATCAAACGGGATACAGATACTTTCATTTACCGTCGCACGCTAATTGTCACACCATAGTAAGCAGAACGGTACACAACCATACAACGGGATCAATGGACTTTGACAGCTTTCTCTGTATCTGTTACAGTTTGATGTGTCGCAGACTTATTTGTGACATTCGTTTTTAACAGTGGCTGACGTAATTGGTACTCCACACTTTTATTCAAGTCTTTATTTTGTTTTGGGACAATACGAGTATGTCTTAACTGACTACACAAACTGTATTTTTGTCTTTTAATGTGACTGTTGATCACAGCGAGAATATGTGACGCTTTTGAAGACGGGCTGCTCTGTCGAATATCTGGCAGCAATCCGTAATGTCCCAAAGA
Source organism: Schistocerca serialis cubense (assembly GCF_023864345.2). Taxonomy (NCBI): domain Eukaryota; kingdom Metazoa; phylum Arthropoda; class Insecta; order Orthoptera; family Acrididae; genus Schistocerca; species Schistocerca serialis. The sequence goes on from NC_064641.1 coordinate 899,135,215, forward strand.
TCATCGAGACTTAGGGCAACGATCGAAAGTTGTCCTTGTTTTTCCGTGGACTTTTATCGAAAATTCGTAACTTTGTGTTATTGGAATGGTTTTGAGTGCAGTCTAATTTTATGAGATTGGTATGTACGTTCAAATGTACAAAGCTTTAGAAACCAAAAAAATGTTTGTTGAATCTGGAAAACTGATGTAGTTGATCTGGATTTACGTACATTGAATTTTGTGGAGAAGAAGATAATTAATTTTAATCTAAAGAGCACACTATTTATTGTACACTGCAGCCTGGGTCTTATGACTAAAGGTTAGTGTACTATTTAGGAATCAGAAGACGACTTTAGGAGAGAAAAATTTGTTTTACTATTTTTAAACTACAAATAGAAGTTCCCTACTGACGACAGATCTATTAGAAATTTATCACAGTTGTGAATCCCTACTCGATCAATTCCATTATCTTTTCCTCCGACGCTTCTTACAAAGACGAACTTGCAAATCTAGAAGGGATAATTCATATTATGATTTTGATACTCAGAGGAGAACATCTAATCGGATTAAGATTCTTTGGAGTCTGGATTGTTATATAGTGTTTAACAAAGATGCCGGAGATAACATACAACCAGTAAAAAATTAACACCATTCACAATGACATACCAAAAGCTGCAGAAGGTGTCTAAAACTGGAATACGTTCACGGCGCCTTATTAGCAGAATTTTGGAACAACTGACACAGCTCATAAGAAAGTTTCGGGACTACTAGTACAGCCCATAAAAAGATTTAACAGAGATGCTCGGAGAACTTAAATGGGAAGTTTTTGAAGCAAAACGACAGTCTCCTCCGAAACATTCTGGGGTAAATTTAGGGAACCTTTATTCGAGGGAGGCCGTGTGTTAATTCTGCCATCGTCGAATATTTTACTTGATAGTGTGGTAAGTGAGATTACGAACTTAAAGGGACACGGAGTCAATGCATGTATGGAACAGGAAAGCAAATCGCTTATATTAAGATGAAATTCACCCCGCCACGCACTATATGCCTGTTTGCTGACTGGATGCGTAAATTTGTAAGGTGACAGTACTGGAAGAAAATTAACGGCAAAAGATTGGACTCTGGGGATCGAATCCCGGTGTGGCACACATTTATGTCACAGATCACCAACGTGACGTGCACTCTATCAAGCACAAAACAGGTTCATCACACCCAGCTTAGATTCAACGGTCAGCATAAGACTCAGTATCATGTACTAGATTCTGAGAGAGACAGACGGCTGCACTTTTGCCAAATTTCAACCGCGAAGTGCAGGTGGTTGCTGTCATCTCTGATTGCGGGAAACGTTGAGGGATTGCCACAGAAACGAAAACTCGATCGCTTTACGCTATTGGTCGCGCGAAGCAGCCGCGCAGACCTCCCGTAGATCTTCTTTGGACGCACTATAGGAAATATAAGTAAAATCTACAACCTAACCAGCCGCTGAACTTTGGGTTCTTATTTGCGATACGTTTCGGATGTTTGCTGCTTGATTAAGAGATAGTTTCAGTTGTTAGGTCAGGTATCAATCACTTTGACTGCAGGATGCTTTTGGTGTGCTCTGCGATGAAGGTGGTACATTTAAAACATTCTAGGTTGTCCCCGGAGCAGCTAACTGATGATGGCGTAAGGAATCAGAAACATTTCGTAAATAAAAATTTAAAGTTTGGAGGATGGTTATATAATATTTCTTATTTATACTGTAAACGTCAGTCGCGGAAACGTAGAGGACTCTAGGAGTGTCGCTGACTCACCAAAAGTCGCCTCGTCGGTTGTCGGGTGTCGGGGTTGCACGAGCCACCAGAGTCCTGGTTCTGCTTCGCCACCCTCAGCGCCCGTCGCAGCCGAGTAGCGAGTAGCGAGTAGCGCGCGCCGGCCGACGCGCCCGCCTATATGTCACCCCTACTCCCACCCCCGGGGGCCGCGCCTGCACCTGGCCGGCCAGCCGCTCGGCTCTCGGTGGGGAGCAAGTGGGGCGCGCGCCGAGGTTCGACAACCCGCCTTGGCGGCTGGCGGTGCGCCGCCATTCATCCTGCGCTCTGCTCCTTCTCCCTCCTCCCCAGAGGCCGCCCTTGGCCTTGGAGCTCTGCGACTTGTTGCACAGCGTCGGAGAAAGGAAGGTCGATAGCAGGTCGAGTGCTTCTCCTCCAATTACGCCGCTGAGATAATCTGTCAGTGCCATATGAACGCACGCTCTCGTGGCCATCGTAAAGCCTCTAATGGAAGTCATCATATCTGCCCCTCACTAACTTTTCACATCCCTTGTTATTTGTGGTACTCTGCCAGGAAAAAGAAAATTCAGCACTCTCGAGGACAAAGTCATTTTACTGACACGTGCCGATATCGCTTTATGCAACCTGAATTTTGCCTCTAAAACCCATGCGTGAGATTATCATATTCTCTGGCTCGCTACGAGAGAATTATTAATCCTACGAAAATTAATGCATAGGCCCTTTTTATAGGACATTTAATGTACACTACTGGCCATTAAAATTGCTACACCAAGAAGAAAATCAGATGATAAACGGGTATTCATTGGGCAAATATATTACACTAGAACTGACACAGTTTGGGTGCATAGATCCTGAGAAATCAGTACCCAGAACAAACACCTCTGGTCGTAATAACGGCCTTGATACGCCTGGGCATTGCGTCAAACAGAGCTTGGATGGCGTGTACGGGTACAGCTGCCCACGCAGCTTCAACACGATACCACAGTTCAACAAGATTAGTGACTGGCGTATTGTGACGAGCCAGTTGCTCGGCCACCATTGACCAGACGTTTTCAATTGGGGAGAGATCTGGAGATTGTGTTGGCCAGGGCAGCAGTCGAACATTTTCTGTATCCAGAAAGGTCCGTACAGGAACTGCGACATGCGGTCGTGCATTATCCTGCTGAAATGTAGGGTTTCGCAGGGATCGAATGAAGGGTAGAGCCACGGGTCGTAACACATCTGAAATGTAACGTCCACTGTTCAAAGTGCCGTCAATTCGAACGAGAGGTGATCAATGGCACCCCATACCATCACGCTGGGTGATATGCCAGTATGGCGATGACGAATACACACTTCCAATGTGCGTTCACCACGATGTCGTCAAACACGAATGCGACCATTACGATGCTGTAAACAGAACCTGGATTCATCCGAAAAAATGACGTTTTGCCATTCGTGCACCCAGGTTCGTCGTTGAGTGCACCATCGCAGGCGCTCCTGTCTGTGACGCAGCGTCAAGGGTAACCGCAGCCATGGTCTCCGAGGTGATAATCCATGCTGCTGCAAACGTCGTCGAACTGTTCGTGCAGATGATAGTTGTCTTGCAAACGTCCCCATCTGTTCACTCAGGGTTCGAGACGTGGCTGCACGATCCGTTACAGCCATGCGGATAATATGCTTGTCATCTCGACTGCTAGTGATACGAGGCCGTTGGGATCCAGCACGTCGTTCCGTATTACCCTCCTGACCCCACCGATTCCGTATTCTGCTAACAGTCGTTGCATCTCGACCAACGCGAGCAGCAATGTCGCCATACGATAAACCGCAATCGCGATAGGATACAATCTGACCTTTATCAAAGTCGGAAACGTGATGGTACGCATTTCTCCTCCTTACACGAGGCGTCACAACAACGTTTCACCAGGCAACGCCGGTCAACTGCTGTTTGTGTATGAGAAATCAGTTGGAAACTTTCCTCATGTCAGCACGTTGGAGGTGTCGCCACCAGGGCCAACCTTGTGTGAATGCTCTGGAAAGCTAATCATTTGCTTATCACAGCATCTTCCTCCTGTCGGTTAAATTTCGCTTCTGTAGCACGTTATCTTCGTGGTGTAGTAATTTTAATGGCCAGTAGAGTAGTTAAATTATGGACTGGCCAGTGGCCTTGCTGCAGTGGTAACACCGATTCCCGTCACATCAGCGAAGTTAAGCGCTGTCGGGCTGGGCTAGCACTTGGGTGGGTGACCATCCGGTCTACCGAGCGCTGTTGGCAACCGGGATGCACTCAGCCCTTGTGAGGCAAACTGAGGAGCTACTTGACAGAGAAGTAGCGGCTCCGGTCTCGGAAACTAGCGTACGGCTGGGAGAGCGGTGTGCTGACCACATGCCCCTCCATATCCGCATCCAGTGGCGCCTATGGGCTGAGGATGACACGGCGGCCTGTCAGTACCGTGGGGCCTTCATGGTCTGTTCAGGAAGGGTTACGTTTTTTTTTTTGTAACTTTTGGACTGCGATTCTAGAGGTCCTAGTTTTCGATTTATTAAAGGAAAACGTACAAAAGTGTCTTCAAACGCATCTCCACACTCACACTCTTCCCTCAACAGTCACGATTTCTACCAATTTGTTCGTGGCACTCCCTCCTACCATTGTACAAAAATTTGCGACTATACGAATCATTCCCTCACAGTCGATGTTTTTCGGTCCCCATTGACTGGCCTTATTACACGATCGCCTTAGTCGAACACTTACAAATTGTAAATTTCACGGTTGAGTAAATGTTATCCAACAGTTTTGGGAATTCTAACAGTGCAAGATAAAGAGTTACGACGTTGAATTCGTCAGGCCTTGTGACTATGAAACTACTGTACTTGTTAGGGTTATGTTTGGATTAAATTTTTAACGTAATTACTTTTAGCGTAACACTTACAAAAGACGTTTTTGTTTAATTATATTCATGGGCACGTTGAAATTATTAATGTTAACGAAATAGTCTACTACGCTGGTAGTGTAATAGCCCTAGAGACCAAAAAAGATCCAAATCGGGAATAGCTCGTGTAGTGGGAAATTTCTGTTCAGTGGTACGGGATAGTGCCACGAACGACGTACTAGAAATCCTGACTGGTGAGGAATCAGTGTGGCGGTGGAGGTGCCTTTGAAGGTTACTTTCGTACTTTTTCCTGAATAATTCGAAAATCGGCCCCTCCAGCGCCAAATTTAACCACATTAAATTTCCTACAGAAAGATACTGTTCATTTTTTGTGTAGTACTAATAGTTGGCGCATAGCGAGTGGGAGGATATGAAAATCTCATCTGTGGTTTTTGAAGGCCAGATAGAATACTGCCTGTCGAATCTCTGGAACAGTTCTGAAGCGAATGCCACGAAGTGGTTCCTTCATCTCCGGAATCAAATCAAAGTCACAAGTGGCTGTTCTGTTCAGTCGTGAACAGAGCAGCCACAGCTTGCGCTGTATGCGTCCGCGCACTGTCGTGCAAAATGATGGATGGGTTGCGCAGAAAGTGTCGCCGCTTCTTTCGCTAAGCTGGTGGCAGGTGATGCTCCAGAAACGAACAGTAATACTGTGCATTGACGGTCTGCCGTGGAGGAACGTAATGCGTTAGGATAACACCATTACAGACGTGCACGAGAATCACCATAGCTTTAGACCGCTCCATTCGCACCATCAACAGAACAGGCTCTGCTAACTGTATACTACGCCTTCCACATCGCTGGCAACGGGTTCTACACAACGCTGGTGACTACTTTGAAGGACAGTAAGAGGTGCAAACATGTAACTCTTTTATATATATATATATATATATATATATATATATATATATATATATATATAGTTTTATATATGGTTGCCAAACCTCGTACATTTTCGTATAGTTATATGGTAGTGGATTCCCCGGTTTTGAGTCTTCAGGTTGGGAATCGATCATTTCATATGATCCAAGATCGGTTAGTACGTTCATCTCACCATAACCAGTTTCCCAGCAAGGGGCCTCCCGGCCAATGACGCCAAACGCTCATTTCCACTTACCATAAAGTTTTATTACACCCTACACACCATGAAGCCTGCAGGGGGACCTGTGTGTCGTGGGCACCATACTCAGAAGTAGACCGCTCCCCGTGTCCACGCCGTACACTTACGTGTCCTTCACCCAAAACAGACAAAACCTACTGTCTTCACTGGAAGCAAAAGAGCGCCATTTGGCCCTCCAGCTGTGTCTATCAAGACACCAGATAAGCCACGCTTGGCAGCGTCGTGGCGTGAGTGGTAGTCTGGCTAGAGGAGCACCAGATCTCAGACGGTTCCAAATGGTCCTTGGCGACACAGGTGAAACTTGTACTCAGATTGCTTGCCTGGATGACATTCATTCGGCCACTGCTGCTCTCACAAAGCGTCGGTCTTGGCGTGCGTTTGTACAACACAGAGGTCCAAAACCTCATGAACTGGTGTGGGAATCTTCCAAAGACCTCTGCTGAAAGCACCGACACACCACCGATACACTGTGCCCAACAACTGCAGCAACCCTTCTGACACGCCCGCTAAACCCGCTGGGCAGAATAAGTAATAGGATTGTGGAAAGGGCCAAGGGTTGAGGTCAGTTTCTGCTTCTAATTGTCATTTATTATAACTTAATAACCTTTACAACCAAAACGGCTCATAGTCGAATCTTTAACAAATGTAGCTCTTTCACGGCTGAATGCCTCCAACAAGAAATCTTAACAAGATAAAAATCCAATTAAGATAGCAATAAAATAATTCAAAAACAACATACGCAAACTGCAATACAAATGGTTGAGGGCCACAATTAAATTCCAAAATTTAGAATATATTACCATAGACCCTTAAAGGCAGAAGGCCAACAAGAAATCTTTAAAAATCAAAAATTCAATTAAGATGGCAATAAAATAATTTAAAACCCACAAAAGCAATATATGTAAGGTGCAACACAAATGGCTGAGGGCCACAATTAAATTTCAAAATTTCAAACTATATTACCATAATCTTTAAAGGCACGGGGCCGCAGTGTTTAAGGTTGAAAGATAAATTTAACAATAAATTTTGCAAAATTGTAAGGAAACCAAACAAATAACCATAAGCCTAAAATTTAAAATGGCTGACAACAGATAATTATATACCGGTGGCAGTCAGAAGGCCTCCAGGGAGGTCGGTCTGCCATCGTTCAATTAGGTGACACAGGTGGTGAGCCCAACCATACTTGATCCGTCGGAACCCAACCAGGGAACAGCCACGGACCGACTGACACACGACTTGCCACCAAACAGTACATGAGAACTCAAACACAAAAGGTTACGAACGTGATTGTCGCACAGATGACAAAATGGTAGATATCGAAATAGATGACAGAGGGATAGAAAAACAATTAAAATCGCTTAAAAGAGTACATAGAGTACGCCAAGGAACTTGCCCCCCTTCTTGTAGCTGTGTACCGTAGGTCTCTAGAAGAGCGTAGCGTTCAAAAGGATTGGAAAAGGGCACAGGTCATCCCCGTTTTCAAGAAGGGACGTCGAACAGATGTGCATAACTATAGACCTATATCTCTTACGTCGATCAGTTGTAGAATTTTGGAACAGGTATCATGTTCGAGTATAAAGACTTTTCTGGAGACTAGAAATCTACTCTGTAGGAATCAGCATGGGTTTCGAAAAAGACGATGGTGTGAAACCCACCTCGCGCTATTCGTCCACGAGACTGAGAGGGCCATAGACGCGGGTTCCCAGGTAGATGCCGTGTTTCTTGACTTCCGCAAGGCGTTCGATACAGTTCCCCACAGTCGTTTAATGAACAAAGTAAGAGCATATGGACTATCAGACCAATTGTGTGATTGGATTGAAGAGTTCCTAGATAACAGAACGCAGCATGTCATTCTCAATGGAGTGAAGTCTTCCGAAATAAGAGTGATTTCAGGTGTGGCGCAAGGGAGTGTCGTAGGACCGTTGCTATTCGCAGTATACATAAATGACCTTGTGGATAACATCGGAAGTTCACTGAGGCTTTTTGAGGATGATGCTGTGGTATATAGAGAGGTTGTAACAATGGAAAATTGTACTGAAATGCAGGAGGATCTGCAACGAATTGACGCATGTTGCAGGGAATGGCAACTGAATCTCAATGTATACAAGTGTAACGTGCTGCGAATACATGGAAAGAAAGCTCCTTTATCATTTAGCTACAATATAACAGGTCAACAACTGGAAGCAGTTAAGTCCATAAACTATCTGGGATTAGGGATTAGGGCTGATTTAAAATGGAATGATCATATAAAGTTGATCGTCGGTAAAGCAGATGCCAGGCTGAGATTCATTGGAAGAATTCTAAGGATATGCAATCCGAAAACAAAGGAAGTAGGTTACAGTAGACTCGTTCGTCCACTGCTTGAGTATTGCTCACCAGTGTGGGATCCGTACCATAGAGGTTGGATAGAAGAGACAAGATCCAACGGAGAGCAGCGCGCTTCGTTACAGGATCATTTAGTAATCGCGAAAGCGTTACGGAGATGATGGATAAACTCCAGTGGAAGACTCTGCAGGAGAGACGCTCAGTTGATCGGTACGGAGTTTTGTTGAAGTTTCGAGAAGATACCTTCAGCGAGGAGTCATGCAGTAAATTGCTCCCTCCTACGTATATCTCGCGAAGCGACCATGAGGATACAATCAGAGAGATTAGAGCCCACACAGAGGAGTACCTACAATATTTCTTCCCACGAACAATACGAGACTGGAATAGAAGGGAGAAACGATAGAGGTGGCTTGCGGAGTATGAACTACACTCAACTTCGCCGTCCTGGGTCGGTGAACCGCGAAGCTCGTAGCGATCGGACGGCTCCACACACGCTGCGACACTGCGCAGGACCCGACAGCGGACCCAGGCGACTGCACCGTGCGGAGATAACTTCCCTCGTCCGCAACAACCGACCGACCCCTCTCAGAATGCCGACAGCATCTCAAATAGTCCTCAGTGGAAATAACACCAACCAACTACACACAAAACCTGACAAACACCTGCCCGAAGACCTGAACGATACGTAACAGTAACTAAACACGCACGAAGACAAATCGGGAGTCGATGCACACACACACACACACACACACACACACACACGCACACACACACACATAGCCGACTCATGAACGATCGGCGAGTCAAAACGCGTCGTCCGGTAGGACGACCGACTGACGATCCACCAAGACCGTGGCCCGGCTCAAGTGATGCGTGGCGGCAATGGTCGGGCGAGCCATGTCGACGCAGACCTCACTGCTGCTCCAACCCGACTGCACCAGTGCCGCATTGCAACTCCCCGACTGGCAGGTCCGGATTGCGCTCCAGACACGTTCTAACTGACTCGCAGCCCGAACTCGCTACCCGAACTCTAGACCGGAACTGCTTACGACAGACAACGACCGAGAATTCATAGCAGTCGAGCAAAGATACTACGAGAGGGAATATATCGATACGCGCTGCTAACGCCACTCACGGTCGGGCAAAGCAGCAACTTAGTGACAGTAGTAATTTAAATTAACGGAATGAGGTGGAAGTACGTTAAAAACAGGGTGTAAAATACATGATGGCGGGAACGAGAGCCTCGCACGGCTCACCTCCGATACCTCCATCCTAGCTTCCTGTACGCGCACATTACGACCCTGTTCAAATGGCTGAAGTTGTTGTACAGGCGTACGCACTCGTCGTCGGGCGAGGTTGTACCCTAGAATGAATCGTTGCGCACGCTCTTAACCTCTATGCAGGACTGTTCCTTCCTACAGATTCAAAACAGAGGATGCACAGACACGTCTCCTTGGTCTCTCCGACTACCGTGAGAAATTAATCACTAGCACCACAAGTCCTCAGTATGCACGTATTGTGTGGTGTCACCGCCAGACACCACACTTGCTAGGTGGTAGCCTTTAAATCGGCCGTGGTCCGCTAGTATACGATGGACCCGCGTGTCGCCACTGTCAGTGATTGCAGACCGAGTGCCGCCACACGGCAGGTCTAGAGAGTCTTCCTAGCACTCGCCCCAGTTGTGCAGCCGACTTTGCTGGCGATGGTTCACTGACAAATTATGCTCTCATTTGCCGAGACGATAGTTAGCATAGCCTTCAGCTACGTCATTTGCTACGACCTAGCAAGGCGCCATTATCAATTGCTATTTATCTTGTGATGCATGTACCGTCAGAACGATGTTCACCAATTATGGATTAAAGTTAAGTATTCCAGCAGCTACGTGCTTTTCTTGCTAGTATAATTACTTTACCTGTTCCAGACCTCACGCCATCCTGCGTGAGCTTAACGCGTGCCCTTTCGGCTTCACCTCATAGTGGCTTGGCTGTCTTGCCAAGTCACAACATATTGTACGCTGATAATGGGGAACAACACAGTCCTTGCCGGTAGTGTAGTTTTCATATACCGTAAGATATCTGCCTCTGGGGCCCATAAGGCCTATTCCGATGCTTCACATATTTAAGCGAATACGCAGTGGCGTATGTGTGACATCGTAAAGTGAAGTGAGTTACAGTGATGGCACTAGAAATACACTTACTCTGATAAATTGCACCTATGGAGTTGTTTTGTAATATGATTGGCTGCTGTGATAGAAGATTTTCCGTAACTTCTTCACCAAAGAAGACGAAGTAAATATTATTGAATTCCAATCAAGAACAACTGCCAAGACGAAAAACATAGATATCCTCGGTGTAACAAAGCAGCTTAAATCCCTTAAGAAAGGCAAGGCCTCCAGTCCAGATTGTATATCAGTCAGATTCCTCTCACAGTATGCTGATAAAATAGCTCCATGTTTAGCAATTATATACAACCACTCGGTCACAGAAAGGTCCGTACCTAAAGACTGGAAAATTGCACACGAATACCAAAAAAGGGAAGTAGGAGTAATCCGCTGAATTACAGGCCTATATCACTAACGTCGATATGCTGTAGACTTTTGGAACATATACTGTATTCGAACATTATGAAGTACATCGAAGAAACGATTTATTGACACACAGTCAGCACGGATTCAGAAAATATCGTTCTTGTGAAACACAACTAGCTCCTTATATTCATGAAGTAATAAGTGCTATCTACAGGGGATGTCAAATTGATTCCATATTTTCAGGTTTCCAGAAGGCTTTCGACACCGTTCCTCACAAGAGTCTTCTAACCAAACTGCGTGCCTACGGAGTATCGACTCAGTTGTGCGACTGGATTCGTCATTTCGTGTCAGAAAGGTTGCAGTAGTGACAGACGGAAAGTCATCGAGTAAAACAGAAGTAATATCAAGCATTCCCCAAGGAAGCGCTAAAGGCCCTCTATTGTTCCTGATCTATATTAACGACATAGGAGACAATCTGAGTAGCCGTCTTAGATTGTTTGCAGATGATGCTGTCATTTACCGTCTTGTAAAGTCATCAGATGATCAAAACGACTTGCAAAATGATTTAGATAAGATATCTATATGGTGCGAAAAGTGGCAATTGACCATGAATAAAGAAGTGTGAAGTTACTCACATGAGTACTAAAAGAAATCAGCTAAATTTTGATTACGCGATAAGTCATACAAATCTGAAGGCTGTAAATTCAGCTAAAAAGATAGGGATTACAATAACAAATAACCTAAATCAGAACGATCACATAGATAATATTGTGGCTAGAGCAAACCAAAGACTGCGATTCATTGGCAGAACACTTAGGAGGTGCAACAGGTCTACTAAAGAGACTGCTTACATCACGCTTGTCCGCCCTATTCTTGAGTATTACTTTGCTGTGTGGGATCCGCATCAGGTGGGGCTGACGGATGACATCGAAAAAGTACAAAGAAGGGCAACTCGTTCTGTATTATCGCGAAATAAGGGAGATAGTGTCACAGATATGATACGTGAATTCCAGTGGCAATCATTAAAAGAAAGGCGTTTTTAGTTGCGACGGTGTCTTCTCATGAAATTTCAATCACCAGTTTTCTCCTCCGATTGCGAACACATTCTATTGGCACATAGGGAGAAATGATCATCACGATAAAATAAGAGAAATCAGGGCTCCCACAGAAAAATTTAAGAGCTCGTTTTTCTCGCGTGCTGATCGAGAGTGGAACGTTAGAGAGACAGCTTGAAGTTGATTCATTGAACCCTCTGCCAAGCACTTTATTGTGAATAGCAGAGTAATCACGCAGATGTAGATGTAGAAAAGTCACAGGCTATTTTCATTCAGCAATTATTACAAGAGTACCAGTCAGATTTGGTTTATAACAGTGGGGATGAACCTCTTAATACTGAGATATGACCACATAGTCGAAACTTCATTTTAGTATCAAGTATCAGAGTAAAGAGAAAGCCGAATAACTTCGCGCGTCATTCGCTTCACGCCTACTGACGGCCTTGTGAAGCGGTTTGCGCAACGTAAGTCAGTCCGTAGTGCGATTCCAGAAGGTGTCGCTTTCCTCCATCGGTGTATCGCTCGCCGAAACCTTAAAGACAGTTTTGGCACACCAAGAAGCTTTCTGTGCTCCGCTCAAATATCATTGCACGGGAGGCACTAGCTGGTGTGGTACTGACGCATACTTTGATATGTTAGACAGCAGTGGAGATTGAGGAATGTGGACGTATGCATATCTGATGACAGTTATGTTGGAAATCTGATTTCTGGAAGCGACATTAGTGAATCGTGAAGTGATATTAACACGCGTGTAAGAGCTTGCATGGCCATCGGCGCCCAGTAGGCCTATGAAGGAAGCGCCATTTTGCAGCGAGTTGAGTCAATTGTAGCCGCCCTGAGCTACTGCATTATGTGGATCGCAAAAGTGGTAGATATCTACATCTGCACCGATACTCCGCAAACCACTGCACGGTGCGTGGCGGTGGGTACCCTGTACCACTACTTGTAATTTACTTTCTTATTCCACTCACAAACAGAGCGAGGGAAAAAACGACTGTCTCAATGCCTCCATATGAGTCCTAATTTCTCTTGTCTAATCTTCGTGGTACTTACGCGCAGTGTATGTTGGTAGAATCGTTCGGGAGTGAACTTCAAATGCCGTTTCTTTAAATTTTCTCAACAGAGTTTCTCGAAAAGAATGTCGGCTTTCCTCCAGTAATTCCCATTTGAGTTTCCGAAGCATGTCCCTAACACTTAGTGTTATTCTTACCTACTGGTAACAAATCTAGAAGCATGCCTCTGAATTGCTTCAATCCGACCAAGTACGGATCCCAAATACTTGAGCAGTACACAATAATAAGTCGCACCAGCGTCCTATATGGCAACGGCCTTGCCGCAGTGGTTACACCAGTTCCCGTGAGACCACCGTAGTTAAGCGCTGTCGGGCGTGGTCGGCACTTGGATGGGTAACCATCCGGGCCGCCATGCGCTGTTGCCATTTTTCGGGGTGCACTCAGCCTCGTGATGCCAACTGCGGAGCTACTCGACAGAATAGTAGCGGCTTCGGTCAAGAATACAATCATAACGACCGGGAGAGCGGTCTGCTGATCCCACGCCCCTCCTATCCGCATCCTCCACTGAGGACGACACGGTGGTCAGATGGTGCCGGTAGGCCACTAGTGGCCTGAATACGGAGTGCTTTTTTATTTATTTACTTTTTTTAACAGCGTCCTATAGGCGGTCTCCTTTACAGGTGAACCACTATTTTCTAAAATTCTCCCAATAAACCGAAGTCGACGATTCGCCTTCCCTACCACAGTTCTCACGTGCCCGTTCTATCTCATATCGCTTAGAAACGCGACTTGAGTGTGTCAAACAGGACACTAGTAATACTGTATCCGAACATTAAAGGTATTTCCTAGTCATCCGAATTAACTTACATTTTTGCTCATTTGGAGCTAGCTGCCATTCATCACACGTACTGGAAAGTTTGTCTAAGTTGCCTTGTATCTTCCTACAGTCACTCATAGGATAGACGCTAAGCGCCTTTAGTTGGTATCACATTGCAAGGCGTTTGGGTCGTGGAGTGTTATTGTTATGACGTTGAATTAAGGTGAACATCACTTCGTCTTGATAAGTGTGCAAAACTTCGTTCAATGCCCGTACTTTAACTGTTTTAGTGGGTTTCACTCTGTACCCAATGCTACGGACTTCTTTTTGTTTATGTGAAATTTGTATGGTTCAAATGGCTCTGAGCACTATGCGACTTATCTTCTGAGGTCATCAGTCGCATAGAAATTAGAAGTATTAAACCTAACTAACCTAAGGACATCACACACATCCATGCCCGAAGCAGGTTTCGAACCTGCGGCCGTAGCGGTCGCTCGGCTCCAGACTGTAGCGCCTAGAACCGCATGGCCACTCCGGCCGGCTGAAATTTGTATGTTATGTTTATCAGATGATGTGCCGATTGCTCTTGGGAGACAGGGGTTTTATTATTAAAGTTGTTTTAAAGCTGTCTTTTAGTGATTTAAATTTTATCATGTTATCTTAAGTGGTGCTGAGCTTACTGAAAGAGTCCCTTAGTTCGATTTGCAATCATTGGCCCATTAGATTAGGGCACTAACCGTTCGCAAATTGTTTGCTAGTGCTCAAGTACTGGTAGAGTATCATTTCTTGCAAGCAAATTAACTGCTGAAAGTAACCGTGTCGCTATTAGCTGAAGCAGTGTAGCTTTTATTTGAAGTTAGTTTTAGAGAAATGTAAAGTTTCTTCTTAGCGATGAAAATATTCTATAATACTATTATAATTCTTTATAAACCCCGATTTCGGGGAGGTTTTTGGGCTTATGAAATCATTATGTCTGTTGTTGCGTGTATGTCCCTGCCTTGCCCGCATCTCGTGGTCGTGCGGTAGCGTTCTCGCTTCCCACGCCCGGGTTCCCGGGTTCGATTCCCGGCGGGGTTAGGGATTTTCTCTACCTCGTGATGGCTGGGTGTTGTGTGATGTCCTTAGGTTAGTTAGGTTTAAGTAGTTCTAAGTTCTAGGGGACTGATGACCATAGATGTTAAGTCCCATAGTGCTCAGAGCCATGTGCCTGTCTTGTTTTCGAAGTTCCCTGTACCAAGTGTAGTCAGACTGTTCACGATGCAGAAGGCGGCCGCTGCCAGCATAATATGGGGCCTCGGGGCGTGTGGTGCCCGTTCAGCAACACAGGGTGGAACAACATTCTAATTAATAATGTTTTTCAGTTGCAGCTGTTTAATTAATGTAAAGATTTTGTAGCAAAGTATTGTGAATTTTCGTTACCTCTGGGTTAAGTTCGTAGCACGCTAGAATTTGAACGTAAATTTGCCGTTCCTGTTGAAAACTATGATTGTTCCTGGGCTGTATTTTATTTGCTTAAAGTTCAGTGCTGAATTAATAGAGCTACACAGCATAGTCTCAAGGAAGTCTTACGTGTTAATGGTCTACCTTGCTGATGGAAAGAAAGACACTGTTCAAGTGGACGGGCCGAACAGTAAAGCCGTCAGCACACGGACCGTGCTGTCGAACGTTAACGTTGAGTGTGCCAAGTCCAACGTGCTGCTGAACGCTCAGGAACGATGCGACTTGTGCATAAGGTATATGCGCCCCAACGTGGTATACGCGATCGCAACGCACTCCAGCGGCAGTTGAGGGATGTTTCTAGTTCGTAAATCACACTGTTTACTCAACGGGCGCGCGTAAAATTCCCACGTTAGCTCTATTAAAAAGCACATTTCCTCCATCGTCCACGAAAAGGAAAGTACCATGTCCAATCAATAAGGACAAGACTTATAAAAGTTCCATTACAAACTGTGCGGTACCAATTTGGAATACATCTCCGCATAAGAAAACATTATTTCATCATTCCCACATTTTAGTAAAACCCCAAGGTCAGTCTTACTTGATCACTGTTTCTACGCAGTAGCAGAATTACGAAGCGTAAAAGAAAAAGGAACAAAATATGTGGTGTCGTGATTGATCAAGGAAACTGCAGCTCCGGTATTGAGCTGGAATGGTATCACATTGCCATTAATGTCCAAGTCTACAAAATGTTTATTGTCCTGCTGACGACAAGAGCGACCGTCTCGTGCAACGTGAACTGACACTGGTACAGAATCACTTGCGACTTGACAGGATTTCCGGCGATGTCGACGCACACTATTTGTGGGACAAACACATTCACTGTTAGAGAGAGTGGCACTGGGCAGAGTGGAATGAACTACATGAATTTCCATGGGCGAAGGTTCACAAGCCTGAGCATTCTGGGTTCGATTCCGATTCCGATGCGAAGCAAAGGGCCTGGAATGGTTGTGAGTGTCCAATCGGAGCTTTTTCTGGCAAACACTTTGAACATGTCCTTATTTATTACAGAAAAAGCAAATAGCCTGGTGTGATGGGCAATTCTCATGTGAATGTCTAGTAGCACACTGCGGGCATGATTTTAGCACTGCATTTGCCTGCTTGCGCGGCACACGTGGCTGAGAGTTTGGCGGCAGCTGCGCGGACGGGCGCGAGGGCTGTTTACTGTTTCGTGCAGCGCACCCGGCGGGCCGGTTAATGTGACACACGGCCGGTGAAGTTTCAAATCATTCCTGAGCAAAGTCAAGTGTGTCCTGCCAATTCAATATGTCTATCACTTGTTGAAGGGAGGGATTGACTAGTTTCAAAATCTGTTCCCTTATATGAACATCAGAAACGTTCTGTGCAATAGCATCATGTACCATAGTATCTGAATAAGGGAGTCCACATACACACTCAAAAGCACAATCCCTAGTAAGGCCTTGCAAAGTTGCAACCCACTCCCGATTAGTCTGACCGGCCGTACGTTTTGTATGAAAGAAGGTATACCTTTTTGCAACTACATTGACTGATTCTTTGAAATATACATCTAATGCCGACAAAATTTCGTCGTAGGACAGAGTTGCTACGTCGCGTCGGGGAAATAATTTCACTATCACACGACACATACAATCAGCTGGGCACACCTCCGTTGTGTGCTGCAAATGTTCAGTTAAGTAGTTATTCAGGACAAGCAATCCCTGTGTTACGACAGTGCAGCCTTCTTGCAACATACAAGGGACAAACAAAACTTGTGTCATTGTATGTCCTTCGTTCTTCTTCTGCAGTGAACTTGTTTGGTTTAGATTTATTTCAGTTGTTTAACTTGTCTATAGTCAATCAGGTCCTATCAGTGAACCAGACTGTGCCTTCAGACAGTGTTTATCGTCTATATGAAGAGTTTGCAGACATTTTTGCATCGGGCCTTGGTTGCGCTACGAACTATAAAGCACATTTGGACCTGAAAGTAAATGCGCAACCGAAATTTTTCAGAGCACGCAATGTTCCCCACGCATTGCGTGATGAGGTCGCAAGAACATTAAACGATTTGGAATCACAAGGTGTAATTGAACGTGTGCAGGCTTCTCTCTGGGCATCACCCTTAGTAATTTTGCAAAAACCTTCCAGAAAATTGAGACTTTGTGTGGACTTCAAGGCAACAGTGAATCCACAACTAGTGATTGCAACTTTTTCTTTACCCCACCCGGAAGATCTTTTTGACAAACTGTGCCCGGGTAAATATTTTTCGAAGTTGGACCTAGCAGATGCATACTTGCAAATACCGGAAAGACAGAAGAAGAACATTTAGCCAATCTCAGAACATTATTTCAGGTCTTGCGCCAAAATGATCTTCGCTTGCGGAAGGACAAATGTGTGTTTTTTGATCGGGACTTACCCTATTTGGGCCATGTACTCAATGCCCAAGGCATACATCCCAGTCCAGAGCACCTCCGTGCCATACAAGACTTGCCTTCGCCGCAGAATTTGAAGCAGCTACAGAGTGTGCTGGGAAAAATCAATTATTATCATCGCTATGTGCGCCACGACTCTTCCATTTCAGCTCCGCTTCATCGCTTACGCCGGAAAGGTGTTCCGTTCGTCTGGACGACGGAATGCGAACTCACCTTTCGCCAGTTGAAATCGGCATTGCTTTCCCATCCTCGTCGCCAAACTGTTGTGGCTGCGGGAGCGGTGCAGCGGCGGCGGCCGCATCGTTTTCCTCTTGCCCGCTCCGGACCACATCGCGTCTTCGCCCGTCGGGTGCCCCGACCCGATGGAGGTCGACCCTTCGGCCCCTCCTGTCTCTCTACGGGCGCGTACACCACATGTTGGCGTGCACCCTGGACTAGGTTTTCAGGCGTTTCCTAGCTGCCCTCGGACCGAATGGCAGGGTGCGGGTGGCACAGCCTCGCCTGTTGTTAGGCTCCCCACCTCGTCAACATGGGATCCTCCCCACGGCGGGCGGAAGCCTTATAACACAACCGTACGCCGATTTGCGGGGGAGGAATGTGGTGTCACCGCCAGACACCACACTTGCTAGGTGGTAGCCTTTAAATCGGCCGCGGTCCGTTAGTATACGTCGGACCCGCGTGTCGCCACTATCAGTGATTGCAGACCGAGCGCCGCCACACGGCAGGTCTAGAGAGACTTCCTAGCACTCGCCCCAGTTGTACAGCCGACTTTGCTAGCGATGGTTCACTGACAAATTACGCTCTCATTTGCCGAGACGATAGTTAGCATAGCCTTCAGCTACGTCATTTGCTACGACCTAGCAAGGCGCCATTATCAACTGCTATTTATCTTGTGATGCATGTGCCGTCAGACCGATGTTCACCAATTATGGATTAAAGTTAAGTATTCCTACAGATACATACTATTTTTGCTAGTCTCATATCCCTGACCTGTTCCAGACCTCACGCCATCCTGCGTGAGCTTAAACGTGTGCCTTTCGGCTACCTCCTAGTGGCTTGGCTGTCTTGCCAAGTCACAACAAAATATCTTTATACAAGTAGTGCAAGCTGTCCTGTAGATTAAGCCAATCGAACAAAGTCACCCCTCAAAAAAAGGTGAATTTATATTTACATAATATCAAATATTATGGCATATACTTATATTAAACTAATAATAAAGTATCAGAACCCAAAAAACGCGAATGTTAGGAGAAACATTTTGAAGTGTTAAGACGTGAACAACCTCCCCAACAAAAACTCATTATTGGACAGAGACGCTACTAATTACGGTAAACTAACAACACGTTCCTTGCACTTAATCATATTTTGTTACCCATTGCTGAAAACGTTAATCGTAGATAATTATGTTACTAATTGAAATTTAATTATAACAAATTGTACCAAGAACAATGCGTTTTGGGTGGATCTTCAGTGTGTCGCTGTCTTCAAATAGCCTACTATCATAATACGCAAGTTACAATTATTCTATTGGAACAAATCACACAACTAATAACAGGTTTTCCAGTGATTCTCAATTTGCTGGTGCTCAGAAACGGCATATACACATATAGGCTTGAAATGAACGCCAATATGGGGCCTCACAACTCTGTACTGAAGGGAGACGGCGTGTGTATGACGTAGGTGGCGTTGTGCCAGCTCATTGATCAACGCTCAGACGCACGCTCAGAATATTTGATATGCTAGATACTGCTCTGCACGTTCGGAAAGACTCCCGAACGTGCTATTACACGCTATGACGTCAGAAACTCGGCACGCTCAACGCTCAACGTTCGGATGCACGGTCCGTGAGCCGACGGCTTAAGATTGAAGCGCGCGTCCGAGATAGCGACTCTGCGGACAGCACGGAATATAACTGAGCTTAGGAAGTGTAGTTTGATTTGTGAAACATTTACAGTTTTTTTCTGTCATATTTAACACTGTGAAAGTATGTTTCTGGTAAGGTTGATTAGCAACTTCACGTGTGACTCTTGTCGAAGTACGTTCTGTACGGCATCATTTCTGTGATCAGTTTTCTGTTTCGTCTGATGCTATGTACATAATAGAAAGCAGGTGGCATCCTGATAAAGTTCAGATCTTAACGCTTCAGTAAAAGTGGGCCTTAGCCCGTTGATTAGTAGTAGCTTTACAGCTTCACCGCAAGAGCAGCGGACTTACAGTCCACGTGCTCCCACTGTGCTGGGGCGATTGTTTGTAGAAGCCACACCGGCGGGCATTTTCGGAATTTCAGTTGTTGTGATTTGGTGTAGCGAGACACGATTAGGACTCTTACACGTCCTGTTACTCCACCACTGATGGAGAGACACATACGAGCCGTCTGTCGCCACACAAAGAAGAAAATCGCAATGACACTTACTCTGATGACTGGTTCACGTCATATTCACTGGCAATCATGTATTTTATGCAGGGTGTTTCAAGATCTTTGAGACAAACGTCGACGGCTGACAGATAACGTCATGGGGGGCTAACTTTTGTTAAGGGGAGACGGAAGGCAAGTGGGCTTCAAAGCAACTTCAGGCCGCGGGTGGCCTACCGGGACCATCCGACCGCCGTGTTATCCTCAGTGGATGATGCGGATAGGAACGGTGTGGGGTCAGCACATCACTCTCCCGATCGTTATGATTGTATTATTGACTGAAGCCGCTACTATTCGGTCGAGTAGCTCCTCAATTGGCATCACGAGGCTGAGTGCACCCCGAAAAACGGCAACAGTGCATGGCGGCCTGGATGGTCACCCATCCAAGTGCCGACCACGCCCGACAGCGCTTAACTTCGTGATCTCACGGGAACCGGTGTATCCACTGCGGCAAGGCCGTTGCCAAGTGGGCTTGAAAAATTCGATTTTTAGATTTTAGCATATTTGAAATGCCTGGTCTTTCCTGCGTGAAACGGTTTTTGTTTTTTGTAAATACGACAATTTTTTCGTGAGGTATGATGGTTTTCCTGATGCATTTAAATGCCACGCCTTCCTTTTTGCGCCATGCAGAGATAATGCACAGCATTCTTTTACTTGTTGTATATTATTTCATGCTTCTATTGTTTTATCGCTTCATTGTTTCCTACCCTGTATCCACAATCGATATACCTGTCTGTTAGCACTCACAACTTTACGCAAACGCCGCTGCTCTCGGTCGTTAAGTGCAGGCCGTCGGCCACTGCGTTGTCCGTGATGAGAGGTAATCCCTGGAACATGGTATCCTCGGCTTGGCCATAAGAAGAAATGTAGGATTAGATTAGATCAGATTAATTATTCATTCCATAGACCCATAGAAGAGGGAATCCTCCTGGGTGTGGAACATGTCAGCATGACATGTAAGCATGAAAGAAGCTGTATGGGCTATCTTTTTTCATAAGCTTTCCACAAATGAAAATCCAGTGCACGGTCTTTGTTCGAATGATCCTGACACTTGGTGCAGGTACAGAGGAAGTGGCAGATACGACCACAAACGTTCTTTATCTGCATCAGTAACGAGTGAAATTAAACCCATATTAGAGACCTTTGTAAAGATACCTTGATGAAGAAATGTCTTCATGGGAAAACCCTAAATTTAAATGAATGTGTGAACTCCGTCATTTGGAACTGGTTACCTAAAACTGTATTTGTTCAGTTTACAACCCACAAATTGGGTGTTTGTGATGCTATTTTATGCTTAAATGATGGTGTAATTGGAAAACTGGTTGTTTTGGAATTATTGGGGCCGGCCGTAGTGGCCAAGCGGTTCTAGGCGCTACAGTCTGGAACCGCGCGACCGCTACGGCCGCAGGTTCGAATCCTGCCTCGGGCTTGGATGTGTGTGATGTCCTTAGGTTAGTTAGGTTTAAGTAGTTCTAAGTTTTAGGGGACTAATGACCTCAGAAGTTAAGCCTCATAGTGCTCAGAGCCATTTGAACCATTTTTGAATTATTGGGCATAAAATCTAGTGGGAATACTGAAAAATTCTTGGTGCAAATAGATAAAGAGAGAATCCGCAAAGCAAATATTGCTAATTTAAAATGCACAAAAGAAGCCAGACAGAAAAGAAGAGGGACCAAGAGAAGAAAAGATCAGTGTGGTTCAGATGATGTTCAGTATGGTGCAGGAAAATATTAGCGGTAAGTAATTCTAATCAATAGCTATACTAGAATTGCAATATTGAACTTTAAATGGATTTTTCTCAAAAATACATTTTTAAATTTCAGGTACCATTATTTAATAAACTAACGGGGTTAGTAACATGAAATTCGGTCAGTTTGTACTGCAGATGGTAATAAGTTATTACATGTAAATTGAGAACCACCAAACAATCAGAAACTGTTTTATAACAATTAGAGTACAAAAAAAAGCAAAATTTTACTTGTGAGAGAATAAGTTTTTTGTTTTTCAAAACCATAAGAGGTATGCCGGCCGAAGTGGCCGTGTGGTTAAAGGCGCTGCAGTCTGGAACCGCAAGACCGCTACAGTCGCAGGTTCGAATCCTGCCTGGCGCATGGATGTTTGTGATGTCTGTCGGTTAGTTAGGTTTAACTAGTTCTAAGTTCTAGGGGACTAATGACCTCAGCAGTTAAGTCCCATAGTGCTCAGAGCCATTTTGAGCCATAAGAGGTATTATGTTCATTTTACATGCAAATTGAGGCATATATGTTATATAAAAGCAGCAAAAATTTCATCGTTTTATCACCTATACTTCTTTTGAAACGTGTACCTATTCAAAGGGTAAAATGGCATTGGCAGAATAGCGATAAAAATTGCCTTCCGTCTCCCCTTAAGAGAGAATGTGGTCGCTCACACTTACCGGCGACACGCTGAAGACTGGTTTTGCCCCTGAGACGCTGCGGGGCATAGGCGCTATGCGGCGTTCGTATGCAGTGTGTGTTGCCTATTATGTATCCATCTGCTCCGCGGGGAAGGCGGCAGCCTCGAGCAAAATCGAAGTTCTCGATTCGCTTCTAAAATGACCTTCTCCGCTTACAAGGGTAGCGTGCCTGAATCTCATCACTGATTTCGTCCAAATTTGTCGTAGACCCAGGTCTTTCCAGAAACGAAAGTGACAGAAGTGGGTACTCCAGATGGCCAAAGCATTTAGAGAAAACAGCATTTTTGGCGTGGGTCGGGTGAGGAGTCAGCCATTTACACTACTGGCCATTAAAATTGCTACAACAAGAAGAAATGCAGATGATAAACGGGTATTAATTGGATAAATATATTATACTAGAACTGACACGTGATTACATTTTCACGCAATTTGGGTGCATAGATCCTGATAAATCAGTACCCAGAACAACCACCTCTGGCCTATATGACGGCCTTAATACGCCTGGCCATTGAGTCAAACAGAGCTTGGACGGCGTGTACGGGTACAGCTGCCCATTCAGCTTCAATACGATATCACAGTTCATCAAGAGTAGTGACTGGCGTATTGTGACGAGCCAGTTGCTCGGTGACCATTGACCAGACGTTTTCAATTGCTGAGGGATCTGGAGAATGTGCTGGCCAGGGCAGCTGTCGAACATTTTCTGTATCCAGAAAGGCCCGTACAGGACCTGCAACATGCGGTCGTGCATTATCCTGCTGAAATGTAGGGTTTCGCAGGGACCGAATGAAGGGTAGATCCACGGGTCGTAACACATCGGAAATGTAACGTCCAAAGTGCCGTCAGTGCGAACAAGAGGTGACCGAGACGTGTAACCAATGGCACTCCATACCTTCACGCCGGGTGATACGCCAGTACGGCGATGACGAATACACGCTACCAATGTGCGTTCACCACAACGTCACCAAACACGGATGCGACCATCATGATGCTGTAAACAGAACCTGGATTCATCCGAAATAATGACGGTTTGCCATTCGTGCACCCAGGTTCGTCGTTGAGTACACCATCGCAGGAGCTCCTGTCTGTGATGCAGCGTTAAGGGTAATCGCAGCCATGGTCTCCGAGCTGATAGTCCATGCTGATGCAAACGTCGTGGAACTGTTCGTGCAGATGGTTGTTGTCTTGCAAACGTCCCCATCTGTTGACTCAGGGATCGAGACATGGCTGCACGATCCGTTACAGCCATGCGGATAAGACGCCTGTCATCTCGACTGTCAGTGATACGAGGCTGTTGGGATCCAGCACGCCGTTCCGTATTACCCTCCTGAACCCACCGATTCCATATTCTGATAACAGTCATTGGGTCTCGACCAACGCGAGCATTTATGTCGCGATACGATAAACCGTAATCGCGATAGGTTACAATCCGACCTTTATCGAAGTCGGAAACGTGATGTAGCGCAATTCTCCTCCTTACACGAGGCATCACAACAACGTTTCACCAGGCAACGCCGGTCAGCTGCTGTTTGTGTATGAGAAATCGGTTGGAAACTTTCCTCATGTCAGCATGTTGTAGGTGTCGCCACCGGCGTCAACCTTGTGTGAATACTCTGAAAAGCTATACATTTGCATATCACGGAATTTTCTTTCTGTCGGTTAAATTTCGCGTTTGTAGCACGTCATCTTCGTGGTGTAGCAATTTTAATGGCCTGTAGTGTATGTTAGCGTAGTTTCCAGGCAGTAGTTTTTGCGGAATGAAAAGATCGGTCATGTGAGGGCGGTGGATTTGAGTCCCAATGTTGAAGCTTTTTTTCTATTTTCAGCTTTTATACCGCAAATAAACCGAGGTAATGCTCAATACATTGTATCTAATGTGATTAAGCGCTACGTCAATTGTCTCATGCAGACGGGAAACAGATCGACAATTATACGACGAGACTTTTCAAGATGAAGGTGGATTGCCATCGTGCAGTATTAAGGTAATTTCCGACCATCCCTCCCCCCCCCCCCCTCAAATACACACCGCTAGTGCAACCATGCGATGTCTATTTTTATGTCATCCAAAAATTTCGTCAGGAAGCCTCAAAAGCGCTTTCGTCGAGAGAGACAAAGAAATAAGAATGCATGAAAATACATTCCACTGTAAATCACAAGCCCACCTCTCCAATATCTGGCGAAATGATGGGTTACGTTTGGTTTAGTGCCAAATTGTGCTTCGAGAGAAAACTTTTCTGAATGTAAACCACACTTTTTCTGCTTAGAAACTTTAAAACAACCAAGTAATTGAAAAAGTGCGGCTTCTACAACGTGTGCAAGATACCAAGAAAATTTTACCTTTAATATTATACGAGCGGTTGTAAATATTGAAATGTAAAATAATAAAATTGTCTAATTTTGTATACGAATTTAATAATTTACTGACCGGCCGAAGTGGCCGAGCGGTTCTAGGCGCTACAGTCTGGAACCGCGCGACCGCTACGGTCGCAGGTTCGAATCCTGCCTCGGGCATGGATGTGTGTGATGTCCTTAGGTTAGTTAGGTTTAAGTAGTTCTAAGTTCTAGGGGACTGATGACCTTAGAAGTTAAGTCCCATAGTGCTCAGAGCTATTTGAACCATAATAATTTATTTGCTATCCCAAATTTGCCTTGTCTTTGCTTTTCACGCCTTTTATGAAAATATTAATAAACACAACACATTGAGCGTTGTCTCGGTTTATTTTCAGTGCAAGTAACGTGCTATTTTTCTTAAATACTTGGTCTTTTGGGGCTTCTAATATTGTCTCTCTCGTTTCTGAGTAATATCTGCATATTTGGACGGAAACGGTGATGACTAGTAAGCACGGTCCCCTCATTCTTATGATTTTCCCGTAGAAAATCACTGTCAGTTTACTAGGACATGTAGTAGGCCGCACACCTGGTTGCTAGAGTGACATTTTGTCGTCTCAGGGCCGGCTAACACTGAACGAGGCCTAATGAAGCTGGGAAGTGTTAGCAAATATTTTATTTGTAACAAAATTTGGTGATAGATATTTCAGACTATATGGCCAGACGTTTCGTCCAGAGCTGCGCTGGACATCTTTGGAGGTGCTCCTGACGACCCTGTGTCATGTCGTCGCCGAAGAAGTCCAGCGCAGCTCTGCACGATTCGTCAGGAACCGGAAAGTTTCGTCGACCACGTCCATACAGCCGGAAAGACTCATCAGCAAGTACGAAAGCCTTCATTGGTTTGTAACGAAAGTTGTTCCCCATGGTGTGGTGTTTTATCTCTAGACGTTTATCGCAAAGACTTTGAAACACTCTGGATACACATGCTAAGCGAGGTTCGCAGTAATACCCGCTCGACATCTAGTAAAGCGAAGTGGCCCAACTCCATTGTATTTTTGAGTTCGGCTGACCTGGAACCTTTGTGTACACATTTCACGCCTTTTCCAAAGAGGACAAAAATACATATTTTAATCCTAATTTATAATCAATACATGACTTGCAGAAATAGTTCTTCAGCCTGCGGAAGACTGTGTGCTTTATTGACAGTTTGTCGACGATTAAAACTACGTCCTGGCCTGGGACCCACAAAGGAACTGTCGGGTGCGACACGTCGAAACTTGCTCGGAAATCTTTTACACAGGAAGAAGACACCAAAAGAAACAAAATGTCAGAATTGTACCTGCTGAGACAGGCTGATAGTATTTATGGAGAAAAATTTTAAAAAGTGCCAAAAACGTAGCTCGCCAGGTGGCTGGAGGAATGTGCACACCTGTAGTAGCTGCGGAAGACAGCGTATGCACAACATGGCTGGTGCATAACCTTAGTTGAAGGCACAACGGCAAACAGGTCACACGGTACGACGAGGTCGTAATTTGTAAAGTGAATTTCAGTTGCGTTGATAGTTACTCTAATACAGTTATGCATAGTTACTATTTACTTGAAATTCCAGTTAGTTTAATAGCCATAAAAATTAGCATATTCTCTTGTGGTATCGCTAATTGTTAACAATGGAGATGAAACTGAATAGATTTTCTTTGTGTTTTCTTCGTGTGTACTAGCTTACAGTATTTGCAGTATTTCACAGTAATGTGGAATCCAGTTAACGTTTCCAGCCTTGCGAGAACGTTTTATGCAGACGAAATCCAGAAGATCCACTAAGAAGAAACAGGAAATAACTGACGATTCCGTGAGTTGTGAGTCAAACGATGATTGTCGTGCTAATTAAACTCCAGAGCAAAAACACAATATCTTCCTAGCCCTAAGAAAATATATACAGTAATAGGCCTCAGTGTCGAAGAGAACGTTGCAAAAAGATTGGTTAAACGAAAGAGGGAGAAAACGCTTTAAATTAAGCAGAGTGCGAAGCCGGTTCCATTTCGTAAAATCTGAACTTGCACTGCATAAATGGAATAAAGATTTACACGCCAAAATAAATCTTACAGAATTGTGGAACGAAAACTATTCGAAAGATTTAGAACTGGTCGTTGGAGTCAATGCACCGTTACCGAAAGAGCAGTACGTGACTGGGCCCTGTGATTTGCAAGTGAGATTAACATTACTAATTTCAAGGTCTCTTCGACTTAGTTAAATTCAGGAAATTAGGCGGAAAAAGAAGCAAAAAATTACAAGGTTTACTTCAAGTAAACATGTACAGGAAATGTGATTAATAGGTAACACGAATACTATAGAGTAATTCATGGCTGACGTGAAGACGAAGCTAAAATATGTACTCTGTATAAAGCCAGCCAGTCAGGTTGCGTGTAAGAACTACATGTAAACCGCACTTTATCATTTCGAGTAAGAGAAAGACAAAGTGTCTCGTGTAGGCAGTGAATGCTGTGACACATTCGCATACGGCAATGCCAGAGGTAAAAAATAGTGGCTTACTGTTTCCGCAGCGTTGTGCCTGTCTCCAGGAACCTTCAGGTAAATTACATCCAAAAGTTAGGAAAACGACCGTTTAGATTTTTGGAATTACTACTGGAAATAATCAGGAAACTGTTTCATTATTGGAAAATACACAGTATTCAATAAGTGTCATAAAATCTGT
This sequence comes from Schistocerca serialis cubense, assembly GCF_023864345.2. Classification (NCBI taxonomy): domain Eukaryota; kingdom Metazoa; phylum Arthropoda; class Insecta; order Orthoptera; family Acrididae; genus Schistocerca; species Schistocerca serialis. Next base: position 899,162,504 of record NC_064641.1, read on the forward strand.
GCTGCAGAAATTGTTGTTGTAAAATAATTTAAGTCAATATATAACATTCCCGACTGATCGAAGTCGTCTGTTATTCGTGTAACAATTACATCCGCAAGAGTTTAGCTGCCGGCATGATATGCAACTTGTTCAAAAAATTAACCATTTGAGACATTTTTTGTATGGTTGCTGCAGTCATTGCCTTATAGGCCACCCCAGATGGAAATGTCAGGTGGTGTTAAATCAGGTGACCTTAGTGGTCATAGTCCTTTCGCAATCACTCTGCTGGGGAAAAATGATTCGACCTCAGCCATGGTCACTTGAGACGTTTGGCATGTGACACCATCCTGTTGGTAGCAGCTGAGAGTAAGTTTTTCATCGTCCAACTGGTTCACAAATTCCCGAAATATTTCGATGTAAACTGCGCTTGTCACAGTTGACTCGAAAGAAATTGGTCCGATTATGCAACGCTGTGATATTTCACAGAAAGCGCTAATCTTTTGTGAATGCAGGGGTTGCTCGACTAGTACATGTGGATTTCCATTAGACCATAAACGCGTATTCTGCGAGTTTACATAGCCGGGGTGGTGGAACCACTTCTCATCACTGAACCATGTGTTCTGCAATATTCCTGGACTCTGAGCGATAAAGTACCGAAACCGAAGGGAAAATGTAACGCATTTGTCTTTTTTATTGTAATTCAGTTCCTGAGCAACTGTAAACCTGTATGGATACATGCCGGCTTTCTTCGCAGCTCTGTGACAAGTGCTCCGTGACATTCCACATTCCTCAGGTAAACGTCGGCAGGACTTTTTAACAGAGGTCAACAAGCGTTTCACGTCAGTCACTTTTTCTTCCGATAATCACAGCCGTCCCCCGCCTTGAAGGTCCAACCTGTTCCACTGCAAACATTCGCCGGCGTGTCTTAAAAGGAACCGGTAAACCAATATTTTTTCACAAGGAACAATTGCTTGTCGACAGAATCGCGATATATTGCCAGCAAACACTGAACACTGAGCTCCAGTCACAGTGACCTGGTGGAATACATTGTTGCAGAGTCCATTGTTGCTACGTAAAATGTCAAAAATGACACGCTGCAACTTCAGCGGAATTGCTATAAATATTTGTGGGGCTTCTTTCGAGAGGTACGCTCTGCAGACTGCCTGCAGTCTGGAGCTAGGAGAGCGGCATGCAGGGCAATTAGGTAGGTCCATCAGATAGAATGCCCAGCAGTCTGGAGTTATGAGAGCGGTGTGCAGGGAGACCAGCTAGATGCGTCCTCCAGAGTGCCACACAACATGTTCATGTGCGAGCTGTGGTATCAGTCATTTGACAGGACGCACAGTATCGGTGGGCCTAATTTTATTTTATATAATTTTTCTCTTGTCGCGTTTTTTCATTTATCACATCATACCAGACTGAACATATGAGGGATTTAAGGCTACGGTTGTCAATATTTGACCACTCTTGTTTCGATTTTAGTCCTTTATTCCCTCTATGGAAGAGGTTGGTCATCTACTCTAGTGGCAAAATATTGTTCTGTGTACATCGATAGAAATCAAAACTTCCGATGATCATTTTGTAATGTTATGTGAGCCTCACTGCCATTTCTTCTTTTTAACTAATTTGTGCCTGATTTTATTCTGAGACGCTCAGTAATGTGTGTAAATACCGTAAATGTAAATGTGATTCAAGAAGTACTTGAAGTGAAATGAAGCGCAGCTGGCCAGCAAGAAACTCTTTAGCGCGCAACCCGCAACGATAGTAGTTGTGAATCTTTGAGTATGGATTCTAAAAAAAAAATAAAAAAAATTGATTCATTAAAAAAAAGAGTACTGTTAATCTGAATCTTGTGGACAAAGGACGTGTTGCTAGGCCGTCGCTCAGAACGTATTGTTACATTTAATGAAAATTGCTATTTCAGTGATAAAACCGAGTGAAGTATGTGTAAGAATTGCCAAATATTTATGTAGACCAATTTTCTGGAAGTGAAGAATAGAAATATCTCGTTTTTTGGAAAAGGAGGTGAACTTCATTGTCGTCGCTGTCTATCAATCGACAGAATTGTAAGTGTACAAAGTTCATTAAAATACAGGAAAAGAAATGCATTTTCTATAGTTTTCATTCAATACGTAACAACCTCTCATGATTTCTTAGTTACAGTAATTGGATTATGATCTTGTACAATAGTATGGTGCTGAACTCCACTAACCAATTTTGATGTAGCAGGACGTGTAGTTTGTAGGAAGTTTGTGTGCCAAGCTATCTCCTTTTCTCACGAAAAGCATATTGCTGTTTGATCGTATTTACTTACAACAGCAGTCCCTTAGGTATGATAAGCTACGAAAACTTGCGCTCAAAGCTATCCGCAATACGGCCAAGTAACCAACAGAGTCGTACATTAAATCTTAAAGAAGACCAACTTCCTCCAAATTGTAAAACATCACCAACTGGTGCAGAAGCTGATCAATTAAGGAGGCAACAACCAAAATTCAGGTACCAGTTACGACTTAAAGTAAAGTCTCAATGAAAATCAATCTCTCTCTCTCTCCAAACACATATGTAAATATTCATATTATTAATATAAAAGTCATTTTATAAATTCTCCTTGTGCTGTACGCTTAGTAATGTCCTTTAAGACAAAAATAAATGAATTAACCTGCCGGAGTGGGCGAGCGGTTCTAGGCGCTACAGTCTGAAACCGCGCGACCGCTACGGTCGCAGGTTCGAATCCTGCCTCGGGCATGGATGTGTGTGATGTCCTTAGGTTAGTTAGGTTTAAGTAGTTCTAAGTTCTTGGGGACTGATGACCTCAGAAGTTAAGTCCCATAGTGCTCAGAGCCATTTTTAAATTAATTAATTACTTAATCGACGCAGCATAGGAATCATCCGAATGGGTGGGAAGTCGGTAAATGGGTGTACAAGTACAGACAAACAAATGATTACAACTTCATAAATGTTGGATAATTTGTTCAAGAGAAAGAGTTTCACAAATTGAGCAAGGTAACAGCGTGTTGGGCAAGCAGCTGTTCTGCTTGTCATTGATTGACAGATTTGTTGGATGCCCTCCAGAGGAGTATCGTGCCAAATTCTGTCCGATTGGCGCATAAAGATCGACAAAATTCTTAGCTGGTTACGGGGCCTTACTCATAGTGCTCCAAATGTTCTCATTTGGGGAGAAATCCGTCGACCTTGTTGGCTAAGGTATGGTTTGACAAGCACGAAGACACACAGTAGAAATTCTTGATACATGCGGGCGGGCGTTACCTTCCTGAAATGTAAGCGCAGGATGGTTTGCCACGAAGGGCAACAAAATGGGCGTAGAACGTCGTCGCCGTACCGCTGCGGATGACAAGCAAAGATGTCCTGCTATGAAAAGAAATGGCACCCCGTACCGTCACACCTGGATGTAGAGCTGTGTGGCAGCCGACAGTCAGGTTGGCATCCCATCGCTGTCCGGGACGCGTCCAGACACGTGTTCGTTGGTCACTGTGGCTCAGTTGGAAGCGGGACTCATAAATGAAGTACATTTTAACGCAGTCAATGAGATTGTAAACCAACGTGCCCAACACCATTGCAAACGGGTCAATGGTATTCGGCTCAGTGCCCTTGTGTGAGCTGCCTGTTAATGGTCCCTGTGCTCACTGAAGCACCAGTTGCATGTCGGATCGACGATAATGGAGAATCCGAAGCTCTGAATGGCACTATTCTGATTGCTCGGTTTTCACGTTATTTCATCACTACAGTTCGACCGCTTCTATCTTGACGCTGTTTGGCCATGGTTCATATATTCCTGCCAACATCATCGAATAGAGGCATCGCCATTTTACAAATTTATAGCTGTTCGACTCGGTTGGTTGATATGGGGGAGGGGACCAAAGTCATCGCTCCCTTCGGAGTAGGGAAGGATGGGGCCCTTCAAAGGAACCATCCCAGCATTTGCCAGAAATCATGGAAAACCTAAAACAGGCTTGAACCATCGTCCTCCCGAAAGCGAGTCCAGTGTGGTAACCACTGCGGCACCTAGCTCGGTAGCGATTCGGCGATTACTCCAACCGGCTTCTTTGAGCCCAACTATACGTGCTCTCCCACAAGCTGACATTTGCATAAATTGACATCTTGGGATGATGATTTTGTTGCCTGCCTTAATCGGGTGTGCCTCTGATGTTTCTTGCACCTGATATCTACTGTTCTTATCGTCTCGCCAATTTCCGTAAACCCAGGTTCAAATGGCTCTGAGCACTATGGGACTCAACTTCTAAGGTCATCAGTCCCCTATAACTTAGAACTACTTAAAGCTAACTAACCTAAGGACATCACACACATCCATGCCCGAGGCAGGATTCGAACCTGCGACCGTAGCGGTCTCACGGTTCCAGACTGTAAAACCCAGGTCGTCCTTGACATTCTCCCCCAGTCCCCCAATCTTGCTGGATGGACAGAAAACACATATTGTGTTCTGCCGGATATCAGCGTCGTACGTGCACGATACTTCGGTAGTGTAACTCGTTACCTTCATCAGCTGCGACCTGAGACTACTCTTCAAGTGGACGTGGTCCAGTATTTATACCTGTGGCCTTCCCCATTAACCAGGCGCTCCCTCTGCGGTCCGCGGCCGCTCGCTGCGATCTTCTGGAGCATTGTCGTTCCCTTTTCCGTCCGCTGCAGTCCTGGGTGTTCTCCTTGCGGTTCGTGCCCACCAGACACGCTCCTGGGTGTTCCATCTTCTGTCTGGTGCGTTTGGAATCCCGTCTGTGGCAGCAGACATTACCCCTGTGGTCCTCTCCCGCTCACTGTGATATGCTGGAGCGTTGCCGTTCCATTTTAGGTCCACTGCGGTTCTATATGTTCCCTCTGCGGTCCGCACCTGTCAGTTCCGACCCTGGGCGATCCATCTTCGGTCTGGTGCGCCTGGAACTATGTATGGGGATCGTTCTCCATGTCCACGCCTTCAGTTCTTCTATTTGTGGAGTGCTGCAGCTGTCCCCGTTGCTTCTTCAACAATTCCAGAGCAGGATCCCAGGCTCTACTTAGCTGGTACCCAGTGTCACGGTTCATGAGGTTCTCGGTCACTTTTATCTCTATTGACTCCCTTATAACAGTCCCAAAACCTGGGCGTCTGTGCTAGAAACTTGGTTTCTTCATAATTTATGGCATGACCTAATTTTGTGCAGTGTTCGGCAATGGATGATTTTGTTGCCTGCCTTAATCGGGTGTGCCTCTGATGTTCCTTGCACCTGATATCTACTGTTCTTACCGTCTCGCCAATTTCCGTAAACCCAGGTTCAAATGGCTCTGAGCACTATGGGACTCAACTTCTGAGGTCATCAGTCCCCTAGAACTTAGAACTACTTAAACCTAACTAACCTAAGATCATCACACACATCCATGCCCGAGGCAGGATTCGAATCTGCGACCGTAGCGGTCTCGCGGTTCCGGACTGTAAAACCCAAGTCGTCCTTGACATTTTCCCCCAGTCCCCCAATCTTGCTGGATGGACAGAAAACACACTTATATTGTATTTCTGGTAGAAATAGAGCCAGCATAGGGCAAATACGCTACCGTCTTTGCTTCATCTTGCTCTGCTTCTGGAACTTGTGGTGTAGTGGCTGGTTGGAGTGCCATCTCAATTTGTTTCGGTGTATATCCATTTTTGCAGAACACTGTTTTGAGATGCTCTGTTTCTGTCGGTAGTCTTTCTTGGTCTGACAAGGCACGTGCTCTGTGAACCAATGCCTTAAAGAACACCGTTCTTCTGTGCAGGGTGGCGACAGCTGCTGGCCTGCAGATATAAATCATTGTGTGTGGGTTTTCGATGCAAACTATGGCCAATTGATCCATCTGCTTTCCTTTCAAGTAGTACATCCAGAAACGGCAGCTGGCCGTTTTTCTCTTTTTCTATGGTGAACCTGATATTCGGTTGGCACGAGTTAAGATGTTTCAGAAACTCATTGAGCCTGTCCTTCCCATGAGGCCAGATTACGAAGGTGTAATCCACATTCCTGAAGAATCATGTATGTTTATATTTGGCCGTCTCTAATGCCCTCTCCTCAGATCTCTCCATGAACATGTTGGCAACCACAGGAGACAGTGGGCTACCCATAGCTACTCCTTCAGTTTGCTCGTAATATTGGTTCCAGTACAGGAAACACGTGGATGTCAGTGTATGCCTGAATGGGTCCAGCAAAGCACCATAAAATTTTTCTGCAATCAGTTTTAGTGAGTCTCTCAATGGGACCCTGGTAAACAGAGATACCACATCAAAACTAACCATGATGTCTGAATCTGTGATGCGTAGTCACACCTGATGAAGGTAACGAGTTACGCTACCGAAATATCGAGCAAGTACGACGCTGATATCCGGCAGAACACTCGACAACCCAGGGTGTCATTAGACCGCCGATAAAGCCTAAAGATTTTGCGTACAATATGAAGCTGATGGATGAATGTGGCTCCTAAATGAAAAATTGCGGAAGAGTCTCAGGGCAGTGAAAACTGCAGTTTTTCATAACAGACAGTATGGGCATATGAACAGTTAAAGTAAGAAAATAGTGCAATGGGCACTGTAAGAGCAAACAGACGTTTTAGTGTGTGGAAAGCATTTCAAGGACTGTATTATACACTTTACTCCTGCTTACCCATAATAGTGAATGATGTTAGTTAGAGTTAAGAGGTTCGTCAGAGGTACACACTTAAAGCCGGAACTGCTACGCGCCAAGGATAAGAAATTATTAATATCTTAAGTGTAGAGCGGATACCAGCACAATCTTAATAAATAGCAAGCAGTCTTCAATCTTGTATCCACAAACCAAGGTATACGAAAGGTATTTATTTAGTTTAATGATCAAATCAGAGGTCCTCAAGAACATTAGCTATCCTCGTAGAATTATTCTTAGCACAGTTTTAAATGTAATTTAATAGAGGCAAGAAAATGTAATGTAAAATATTGCACTAATTTCTCCTAAAAGTTGTTGTGGTCTCTAAGGTGGGTGGGGGGGATGAGAGGGGGGAGTGGAGGCCTACTGGCTGCATGAAAGACATCAGTGCCACTGAATACAGCGACAGTGACCAAGTGTGACTTAGAATTGGGCACAGACCTCTAGGCCTTAAAATTATATCACCAAAATAGCAGCCTGAAATTTAATTAAAATTGGGCCCCCAAAATGTTTTAATAGCTTTTACTCAAGGTATAAGCCTATTTCCCCCCTAGGGAGAGAGTTGAGCACGTTCCGCAAACCCTTTCAAAGTCACATTTAACAGAAAATTGGAGAGCGCAGCACAACTAAAAAAAATTGAAAAGCCCAGCAGCAGGACAGCACCAAGCTCCTTCAAACACAAACGACAGCAGGCACTGGAGACAAGTCTCTGGAGAACATACAAATGATGTTCACCATAAATATAAAGAAGCAGACTCGGGATTTTTCCTCGACCAGGGAAACAGAAGAATCCTTTGACTCAATGCCTGGCAAAATCCTGTGGTGAGGGCGTTCCGGTCGTTTAGTGCAGAAGAAGACACGACTAGTGGGCTTCGCTGAATCGTGCAAAATTCTCGGGGAGGAACCCAGAAACTGTGCAAACGGGTGTAGCCAGGGAAAAAGTGGACTGGCCCATAGACTTTTGAATCATTTCCGTGGTGTTATTTACACTACGCTGCTCTACAGGCTAACCGAGGCCGAAATCCAGTTTTAAATCTCTGATAAGGGTGTCGTTGCTGCCCATAGTGTCATGAAACAGGTAGACTCCTCCTTAGTGTCCACCTGCACTCTTTTTCTCGGTTTTGATAGCTTGGTGCTTCCATCCAAGGTCAAACCTGGCTATAAAATTGTCACAGTCTTGCCATACATTTCGAACCCAATGCGCTGCTACCAGTTTCATCGTTTCAACCGCACTAGAATGACTTGTTGATACTCAGCCAAATGTGTAACCTGTGGTAGAGATGCGCACGAGGGTGATTGTCTGCCTCCTTCTCCCCGTTGTATCAACTGCAATGGCTGCCATAGCTCCTCCTCTTGGGATTGTCCCGTGTATCTTCATGAATGGGCTGTCCAAGAAATCCAGATAAAGGAAAAAGTGCCTCACCCAGTTATTGGCTAGTCGCATACCCTGCGTTTTCCCCTCCGGCACCTATAATTCTTGCTATCCCTCGCTCCATGAAGGACATGGTCATCAAGACATGTGATCTCCAGCTCAGCTCCGAGATTGTGAAATTGCCCAGTGTCAAGGTAGCATCGCCATCCCCTCGTCCAGCAACAAGCCATGAGGCTCTCGTCTCAAGGGGTGAAGCCACCAGCTACACAACCGGTAGGCCAGAAAGGAAAGCAGGAGTACTCCTGTGAAGACTTCCTACGTACCTCCAGCCAAACAACACCCGAGTCTTCCTCTAACTGGAAGGCTGGAAGAAGTCCACCAAAGACAAATTGTCTTCTCCTTCGGCGACTCGAAGATCCTCTTCGACAGTGTCGCCACGTGATACCTAAGTCCGGCTCCGTGTCACCTGTGTGCACCACCAACCGTTTTTCAGCGTTGGACTCCACAGACTGACCACACAAAGAAAGCCGATGCTTCTATGGATACTCCTGCTTCTGTGCCCTGTAGTAGTGATTCTACACAGGCTGTCACTCGACAGCCGCTGAGGTGACACCCCTCATCTTGGCTTTCCCCATCCATCGTGACATCCCCACCTGACTTTTTCCATCTGTACCATTTATGTCCGTCCATAATTCGATGTCACCAGATCAGACCCTTCAGGTTATTGGGGAGCTACCTCCCCCATTTTTGCTACTCGGTGACTTTAATGAACATCATCCCCTTTGGGGTTTTCCCAGGACCTGTCAGAGAGGTGCGCTCTTGGCTGACTTTCTTAACCAACTTAACCTCTTCTGCCTTAACACTGGGGCACCCTCTTTTCTTTCCGACTCCTCATACCTGCTCCCATTTGGACGTATCGTTCTGCTTTGCCAAGCTTGCCCATCATCTTGAGTAGTCCGTTCTTTCTGATACTTGCTCGAGCACCCATTTCAGGCTAGCTGGCAGCTCTACTCCTCCCTGGCAACCTTCAAAGATCAAGATTTCGCCAGTTGTGATGACCAGGTGGAGTATCTCACAAATGTGAGAACGTTCCATTCCTCACACTTTACCGTGTCGTGTCCCAGCCCCTTGGTGGACTGAGGCATGCCACGACGCAATTCGCGCACGGAGACGTGCTCTCTTCGTTTTTAATCGTCATCCTACGATGGCAAACTGCATTCATTATAAACAGATGTGTGCACAGTGTCGTCGCGTTCTTCGGGATAACTAAAGAACTGGCAGGATTTCGTTCACTAGTTCTTTTAACAGTTCCACCCCTTACTCTATCGTGTGATCCATCCTCCGACGGCTCTTTGGGACCAAGATACATACCCCAGTTTCCGGTCTGACAGCAGCATACGATGTCATCGTGCACCCTATTGCTATCTCCAACACCTTGGGCCGCCATTTGCGGACATTTCGAGTTTTTTCCACTATCACCCTGCCGTCCTCCATCGGAAACGAGTGAAGGAGGCTCGGGCGATACCCCTCTCTTCTCCGAATCGTAAGTGCTCCAATGCCGCCTTTACTATGACGGAGCTTGATCATGCTCTCAGTTCATCCCGATCCTCCTCCCGAGGGCCAGACGTCATCCACTTTCATATGTTGCAGCACCTTTCTCGTGCGGGCAAGCACATTCTGCTTAACATGTACAACCGCATCTGGGCAGAGGTCACATTTCCCGGACGTTGGCGTGAAGCCACCGTCATACACACCCCTAAGCTCGGTAAGGACAAAACCTTCCTTCTAGCTGCCGCCCGATCTCTCTCGCAGCGTTTGCAAGGTGATGTAACATATGATTTATGCCCAGCTGGTATGGTGACTCGAGTCTAGCAATTTACTGACAAATGCACAGTGTGGATTTGGAGCGCAGCGTTCTGCAGTTGACCATCTCGTCGCTATGTCCACCCATGTCATGAATGGTTTTCTGCAGAAATCGCAGATGTGGCTGTGTTTTTCGATTTGGAGAAGGCCTACGACGACTGATGGAGAACTGGCATCCTCCATACTTTTTTTACGTGGGGCTTCTGTGGCCGCCTGCCCTGTTTCCTTCAGGAATGTTTAAAAGACCGGGTTTGCCAGGTGCTTGTGTGTTCTGCCTTGTCGGACACCTTTATCCAGGAAGATGGTGTGCCTCAGGGTTCCGTCCGCAGCATCGTCCTCTTTGCTGTCACCACTAACCCTATAAAGGCCTGTCTCCCACCAGGCACCTCCGGCTCCCTTTCTGTCGACGATTCTGCTATCTACTGCAGTTCTACAAGGACCTGTCTCACTGAGCGGCGTTTTCAGCTATGTCTTGATCGTCTTTGCTCCTGGAGCATCGACAATGGCTTTCGCTTTTCCACTGACAAAACCGTCTGTCTGAATTTCTGGCGACACAATAGGTTTCTCCCACCATCTTTACGTCTTGGGCCTGTTGCCCTTCGGTTCGTTGAAACTACGAAATTCCTTTGGCTCATGCTCGATAGGAAACTCTCTTGGTCCTCCCACGTCTCTTACCTGACAGTCTGCTGTACGTGGTTCCTTAATGTCCTACGTGTCCTCAATAGTACTTCCTGGGGTGCCGATTGAACCACCCTCCTCCGTTTGTACTGGTCCCTCGCCCGTTCGAAACTCGACTACGAGTGCTCTGTTTATGCGTCTGCACGTCCATCCCTCTTACGCCGTCTCAACACCATCCCCCATCGTGGCATCCGTTTGGCCACTGGCGCCTTTTATACTAGTAACGATAACATGCTCATATCTATCATCGGCTTGAGCAACCGCAATGATGTCAGAAACCTGACGCCCTAAATATTGGGATGTAGAAGGTCTCTCCGAAACAAAACGCGGAAGCGATCCTCTGGACTGGTGCCCTACACAACGGTAGCAACTACTTCTGCCTCCGAACGTTGCACGTCGGACCCAAGGGCAGCAGTATGTACTTCCCACGTATAATAGTACAGAGTTCAACAACGTGCTATTCGCAAAACAAATATTTGTTAACTAACTCGTTCCTGGCCCCAGCAGACATCCAGTTCGGAACCGCGCTGCTGCTACGGTCGCAGGTTCGAATCCTGCCTCGGGCATGGACGTGTGTGATGTCCTTAGGTTTAAGTAGTTCTAAGTCTAGGGGACTAATGACCTCAGATGTTGAGTCCCATAGTGTTCAGAGCCATTTGAACCATTTTGAACCCAGCAGACATTCTCTGCTGAAGGATCATGGAGCGTAGTTCACACAAATCGCCATTACGGGCCAGAACACTTCTCACCCTTTCAGCTAACGAACCCATACACAGGGAGTAAATAATCTGAAACACCAAACCTCAAGTATTCTTAAATACAGTGACTTGCTTTTCTAGATTTACAGAGAACCACAAAAATTACGTCAAGGAGATTTTTGCCCGCAATCGCGCTAAGATACGGATTGGGAAGTTTTGCAAAACAGGCCGCATCATTAGGCATTTTTCGTCCAACGGGATTGTGAGTTTCCCCGGAAGCTCCCCCACAGTTAACGAAATACAAGTTGGCCTCATCACATAAAAAATCTCTTATAAAGCACGTTGATAGTCTCTAACACTGTTACTCTTACAACTGAAAGAAAAACAGCCCCCTGTCACTATTTTTAACAAATTAACCTGGTTTCAACACTGCTAGGAGTGTCTTCCTCAGAATTTAAATCAAAGAATGGTCTATAACATGATTCTTTGATGTAAATCCTGAGGAAGACACTCCTAGCAGTGTTGAAACCAGGTTAATTTGTTCATAATAGTGACCGAGGGCTGTTTGCCATTCAATTGTAACTATTTACGGTCTCTGTACGTGCAGTCATGTACAAAATTTTACTTTTACTCTTATTTTAGATCGCCAATGTGCGGCTAAGCTCATTACATCAGAAAATTCTCAAAACCATTGGTACAGCTCTGACAACGAAGGCTCATCAGATTTGACATAATCCAGTTACTTGGACAAGATTTCAGTAAACGGCCCTGAGCACTATGGGACTTAACATCTGAGGTCATCAGTCCCCTAGAACTTAGAACTACTGAAACCTAAATAACCTAAGGACATCACACACATCCACGCTCGAGGCAGGATTCGAACCTGCGACCGTAGCGGTCGCGCGGTTCCAGACTGTAGCGCCTAGAACCCCTCGGCCACTCCGGCCGGTGTCAGTAAATCATCAGTGAAAGACGACTCAGCAATATGCAGACAAAAGTTTTGGGCCCACCCTGCTCTAACGTACCGTCCATTGCGACGCACCACACACAGGGATGATTACTGATAAATGCAACACTTCCTAACGGCACGCCAGTCTCCATCCCACGTGGGGGTATAAAGATTTGGTACGAACCGTCAGTTGTGTAGCACACCGCGTCAGCACTTCATTTTTATTTATTCGTAAGGCTCACAAGAAGTTTAAAAATACAGGTATATAACATTAGTATACACATATAACAAGAATATGAAGATAAAAATCTAAGGCGCTACAGTCCTAGACTGTGCGGCTGGTCACGGCGGAGGTTCGAGTCCTCCCTCGGGCATGGGTGTGTTTCTTGGTCCTTGGGATAATTTTGGTTAAGTAGTGTGTAAGCTTAGGGACTGATGACCTTAGCAGTTAAGTCCCATAAGATTCCACACACATTTGAACATTTTTTGATAAAGACTTCACACACATTTCAACATTTGAAGGTACAAACTACATATAAAATTAGCTAAATGTCAATATCTAAATTCCTAATTCATATAAGAGCTATTTCATCAGCTTTCATGAGATCGCTCCAACTCCCCTGGCCGGCCGGAGTGGCCATGCGGTTCTAGGCGCTTCAGTCTGGAACCGCGCGTCCACTACGGTCGCAGGTTCGAATCCTGCCTCGGGCATGGATGTGTGTGATGTCCTTAGGTTAGTTAGGTTTAAGTAGTTCTAAGTTCTAGGGGAATGATGACCCTAGCTGTTAAGTCCCATAGTGCTGAGAGCCATTTGAACCAACCCCCCTGATAGGAAAGCAAGGGCCATTCATCTCTAATGTGCTTGATTCTCTGTTCGGTGCCCAACAGTAACAAACCAGAGTCACTGTGGCACCCCACCTGTAAAATGAGTCCTCGTATCGACCACGTCCAGGGACGTATGTATTGTAGAAATTTATTTTATGAAATTATACGTGCTACCAGTTTCGGCTTTACATTGATGCCATCTTCAGGTCCCACACGTCATAGTCGTGACGGAAGGAGCCATATAACTGGATCCATGAATCAAATCTAAAATACAAAACAATGGGGTAAATGATAGAGTTTCAAAAAGACATCAAGACACTACGTTTTATGCTCGACATACCGGCATAGCGACAGGGACAGATTTGTCTGATGTGATAGAAGAAGAAACAGGAGTCGATTTAGAAGAGATAGGGGATCCACTATTAGAATCAGAATTTAAAAGAGCTGTGGAGGACTTAAGAAGGCAGAAGGGATAGATAACATTCCATCACAATTTCTAAAATAATTGGGGGAAGTGGCAACAAAACGACTATTCACGTTAGTATGTAGAATGTATGAGGCTGGCGACATAGCATCTGACTTTCGGAAAAGCATCATCCACACTATTCCGAAGACGGCAAGAGCTGACAAGTGCGAGAATTATCGCACAAACAGCCTAACAGCTCATGCATCCAAGTTGCTTACAAGAATAATATACAGAATAATGAAAAAGAAAATTGAGGATGCGCTAGATGACGATCAGTTTGGAAAAAGCGTTCGACAATGTAAAATAGTGCAAGGTGGTCGAAATTCTGAAAAATTAGGGTTAAGCTATAGGGAGAGACGGGTCATATACAATATGTACAACAACCAGGAGGGAATAATAAGAGTGGACGATCAAGAAAGAAGTTCTCGCATTAGAAAGGGAGTAAGACCACCCCCTACTGTTCAATCTGTACATCGAGGAAGCGATGATGGAAATAAAAGAAAGGTTCAGTTGTGGAATTAAAAGTCAAGGTGAAAGGATATCAATGGTACGATTCGCTGATGACATTGCTGAGTGAAAGTGAAGAAGAATTACATCACCTGCTGAACGGAATGAACAGTCTAATGAGTACACAGCATGGTTTGAGAGTAAATCGGAGAAAGACGAAGGTAATGAGAAATAGTAGAAATGAGAACAGCGAGAAACTTAACATCACAATTGAAGGTCACGAAGTAGATGAAGTTAAGGAATTTTGCTACCTAGTCAGTAAAATAACCAATGACGGATGGAGTAAGGAGGACATCAAAAGCCGACTAGCATTTTCAAAAAGGGGATTCCTGGCCAAGAGAAGTCTACTAATATCAAATATCGGCCTTAATTTGAGAAAGAAATTTCTGAGAATGTACGTCTGGAGTACAGCATTGTGTGGTAGTGAAACATGAACTGTGGGAACAGAAGAGAATCGAAGCATTTGAGATGTGGTGCTACAGAAGAGTTGAAAATTACGTGGACTGTTAAGGTAAGGAATGAGGAGAAGAAACGAACATGAGGAAAACATTGATAAGGAGAAGGGGCAGGATGATAGGACATCTGTTAAGACACGAGGGAATGACCTCCATGGTACTAGAGGAAGCTGTAGATGGCAAAAACTATAGAGGTAGACAGAGATTGGAATACATCTAGCAAATAACTGATGACGTTGGTTGCTAGTGCTACCCTGGGATGAAAAAATTGGCACAGGAGAGAAGTTAGTGCCGGGCCCCATCAAACCAGTCCGAAGACTGGGGAATAGTTCTTTCAGAAATGCTTCCTGGCATCCAAGTTTAGTACGTTCGCAAAATGTAGCGACAAAAACTGACTGCTGCTCCAGCCAAACGATGCATCACATTGACAGAAGATCGCTCCTAGTGTTGACAGTTCACGTTCGTTCAGTGTTTTGTGTCTGTAGTCGTCAGATTGGTTAACCTTCAGACATAGCCTGTACACAAAATCAGGGTTTTACAGATAAATGAAAGCAATGTATACTGCGACAGACACATACGCGTATTGGAAAAACATTTTTCGTTGGTTTTAACAAGTTTAGCAGAGAGTACGATGACCGACTTTTATTTGTAGATGGTAAAATCATTGAGTGGGTAAAACTGTGCAGATATCTTGGGCAGTATTCAGTGAAAGGAATGAGGTAGACCAGGAAGTAACGCCAAGAATTCAGGCAGGAAGCAGGTCGAGGTTTTGTTCTCTGAGAGCTGCTCAAGTCACGCCTTCTATCGATATTCGTGAAGATTATGATCTAGAGGACTGTAATATAAACTGTGATCGTATATGGAGTAGGGAACTGGACTATAGCCCAAAAGATAGAAAGGAAAGTCCTGACATTTTAAAAAAAAGCGTGACATACACGAGTTGTTCAAATCGCTGGACGTTATGGCAGTGATTAAAGAGAAAAGACCGAAGTGGTTATCAGCACATAATGCGTCGAGAAAGCCATAAAACCAGACAAGTGGTGGTAGAAGATATCAGAGATAACAGATCAAGGGGAAGAACACGGCTGAGATGGAGTGACGATATCGGGAAACATGTGAGCACGATGGGACTAGATGAAAAAGAATTCATGGACAGATGGAGGCTGATTCGCTAGGCCAGAGACCGACTGCGGTTTATGTGGACAGCCGAACAAGTAAGCTGAGGTACGGGGGTGGACAAAAATAAGGAAACACCAAAAAACGCTACACACAACCGTGCCCATTACGGTGTAGGAGAACCGTTGGCATTCAGAACAGCGTTCATTCGTCCCAAAACGGATAAATACAGGCTTTCAAGTAAATTATGCTATTTCAAGTAAATTATACTATTTAAAGTAAATTAAGCTATTTCAAGTAAATTATGCTATTCTTTTGCTAAATAGTGGTTCAAATGGTTCTGAGTACTATGAGGCATAACTTCTGAGGTCATCAGTCCCCTAGAACTTAGAACTACTTAAACCTAACTAACCTAAGGACATCACACATATCCATGCCGGTTCCAGACTGTAGCGCCTAGAACCACTCGGCCACCCCGGCCAGCTGCTAAATAGTGGCTATTTCAGATAATGATCATGGAGGTGGATAGCGAACATGCACTCTCCTCTCCAAACTGTACCACAAAGGGTAAATATTATTGAGATCTGGTGGCTGTGGTGTTCAGGGACGTTGAGAAAATACATTCTAGTGCTCACAAGACCAGTCCTGGACGTTGAGAGCTGTGTGAATAGCGATCCTCGTCTTGGAAAACAGCATCACCACTGGGGAATAAACACTGTGCCACTGGATGGGTCGGATTTCCGAAAATGGTCACATAATCCTTGACAGTAATGCTACCTTGAGGAGTAACCATGGACTTCCACAGTCACGATAGGGCTGCCCAAAGTGTCACAGAACCCCTCCACGATTCATTCTTGAAATCTAAACTCGACCAGAAGTTAGCAACAGTGTGACACGAGAGTTATCCGACCAAATGAAATTCATTCGCTTCTACATGGTCCAGGTTTCGTGGCATCGGCACCACGTTTTCCTGTTATGGGAATTTACGTCGCTGATTAATTGTTTGGGAATTCCGGCTCGCCCTGCAGTTTCCAGCTTCTGGACACTCCTTCACATTGTTTTCGTGCGGAAAGGGTTCTGTAATGAATTCGTCAGTTGCAGTCCCTTTTTTTTCGTCACAGTACTCTTCGATGGCCGTCGTCACAATCACTGAATACACATGTAATTGCGTAGGCTTCCGCGGCCTGAGTCAGTCGACATAAGCGTTTTCTGGGTGTGATACCGCGTCATAATGCATAAAACTACTGTAACTCTTCAATCTTTCCCGACGAGATCTTGACGTGTGGAATAATCGGGTCTACTGCCGGATGTTTGTGTCGCTCTGGCACAATATTTCGGCCACGTAACTCGTTACCTCCAATACGGCAGTCTCAGGTGGCACCTGAAGAAGGCAACGAGTTACGTGGCCGAAATATTGTGCCAGAGCGACACAAACATCCGGCAGTAGACCCGATTATTCCACATGTATAAAACTACTGCTGGAGAAGAGCAACGTTTCGGCCACGGTTGCAGCGGCCTTTTTCTGGGTCTACTGTTGCGCTCTAGCTATGTAGTGTCGCTTATATTTTGTTATTACTGTTCACTGCGCATACCATTACGTCATAATTTTAAAAGGTTAGTTCATTTCATTGGTCACTTAAGGAAGAAGGAGAAGGAACTTTATTTTAATAGGTTACTGCGGTGGAGGGAGAGCTATAGCCTCTATTGTCTATTGACTCTTGTATTATGTGTCATGATTGGTGGCCACCAGCGAATGAGAAGTTGGCGCCGGCCGGTGTGGCCGAGCGGTTCTAGGCGCTACAGTCTGGAACCGCGCGACCGCTACGGTCGCAGGTTCGAATCCTGCCTCGGTCATGGATGTGTGTGATGTCCTTAGGTTAGTTAGGTTTAAGTAGTTCTAAGTTCTAGGGGACTGATGACCTCAGAAGTTAAGTCTCATAGTGCTCCGAGCCATTTCTGAGAAGTTGGCTCCTGCTTACTGGCAGGCCAATAGCAATGCTCATTCGGGAACACGAGAGCTATATTCGCCTAGGGCAACACAACAAATCTGCAGTGGCAGAACATCAGCAAAACTGAGGGAAAGAAATATAATTCAGCGAAGCCTGTGTGTTGGCCGATTATGACGCAACGCAAAATCAGAGAGGCCATCGAAATTTTAAACATCCTATGAACATGAATAGAGACGATGGACTCAGGCTTACCCCATCTTGGCTGCCAGCTATCAGAGCCTAACAGGCCGCACTGTCAACACGAGGCTCGAGCACTACCGACGAGTAACTGCCGCAGCGCGGCCGACGTCCAGCGTTTGGTAAACAGCAGACAACTTCTCATTCGACGGTGACCACCAACCGTGGCACATAACACAAGAACCAATAGACAACAGAGGTTACGTTATCCCCCCTCCGCAATAACCTATTAAAATAAAGTTCCCTCTCCTTCTTCTACTAGATCTAAATTTATACGCAAGCCACCCAACGGTGTGTGGCGGAGGGCACTTTACGTGCCACTGTCTTTACCTCCCTTTCCTGTTCCAGGAAGAACGACTGCCGGAAAGCCTCCGTGCGCGCTCGAATCTCTCTAATTTTACATTCGTGATCTCCTCGGGAGGTATAAGTAGGAGGAAGCAATATATTCGATACCTCATCCAGAAACGCACCCTCTCGAAACCTGTACAGCAAGCTACACCGCGATGCAGAGCGCCTCTCTAGCAGAATCTGCCACTTGAGATTGCTTAACATCTCCGTAACGCTATCACGCTTACCAAATAACCCTGTGACGAAACGCGCCCCTCTTCTTTGGATCTTCTCTATCTCCTCTGTCAACCCGACCTCGTACGGGTCCCACACTGATGAGCAATACTCAAGTATAGGTCGAACAAGTGTTTTGTAAGCCACCTCCTTTGTTGATGGACTACATTTTCTAAGCACTTTCCCAATGAATCTCAACCTGGCACCCGCCTTACCAGCAACTAATTTTATATGATCATTCTACTTCAAATCGTTCCGCACGCATACTCCCAGATATTTTTTATTTTACAGAAGTAGCTGATACCAGTGTTTGTTCCGCCATCATATAATCATACAATAAAGGACCCTTCTTTCTATGTATTCGCAATACATTACATTTGTCTATGTTAAGGGTCAGTTGCCACTCCCTGCACCAAGTGCCAATCCGCTGCAGATCTTCCTGCATTTCGCTGCAATTTTCTAATGCTGCAACTTCTCTGTATACTACAGCATCATCCGCGAAAAGCCGCATGGAACTTCCGACACTGTCTATTAGGTGATTTATATATATTGTGAAAAGCAATGGTCCCATAACACTCCCCTGTGGCACGCCAGAGGCTACTTTAACGTCTGTAGACGTCTCTCCGTTGAGAACAACATGCTGTGTTCTGTTTGCTAAAAACTCTTTAATCCAGCCACACAGCTGGTATGATATTCCATTGGCTCTTACTTTGTTTATCAGGCGACAGTGCGGAACTGTATCGAATGCCTTCCGGAAGTCAAGGAAAATGTCAACTGCCTGGGAGCCCGTATCTAATATTTTCTGGGTTTCATGAACAAATAAAGCGAGTTGGGTCTCACACGATCGCTGTTTCCTGAATCCATGTTGATTCCTACAGAGTAGATTCTGGGTTTGCAGAAATGACATGATACGCGAGCAAAAAACATGTTCTAAAATTCTACGACAGATCGATGTCAGAGATATAGGTCTAGAGTTTTGCGCATCTGCTCGACGACCCTTCTTGAAGACTGGGACTACCTGTGCTCTTTTCCAATCATTTGGAACCTTCCTTAAGTGACCAATGAAATGAACTATCTTTTTAAAATTATGAAGTGCACGCGCAGTGAGCTTAATAACAAAATATAAGGGGCACTGCATAGCTAGAACGCACCAGTAGACCTAGAAGAAGGGCACTGCAACTGTGACCGAAACGTTGGTTTTCTCCAGCAGTATTTTTATACAATATGACGCGGTATCACACCCAGAAAACTTTTGTGTCGATTCAACACACAATTTCGTCACTGTTGTGACTTGGATGACGTTTCTCCACTTTCCTCGAATGCGGTAGAAATCTTAGATACGGTGCCTCTTGAAACACCAAACACTTCGTCTCTCTTGGTTACGGAAGCATCCACCACAGGAACAGCAGTTTACCCTCGTTCTGCATTACTTAGCTCCTACATAATGTACTCACAACTACTCGGAACATGACTGACACTTGCAACCTACGGAGGAGATTTCAGAGGTGTTGTTCTGGGTCAGACACAGTTTTGTAACTTGCAGTCTTGCCTAGCATCAGCATCTGTGTTCAAACATGCATTTCTCGCAATGTTTTCGTATCATTGTCCAACCCCCGTGCTTCCCTCGCGAGAAGATTCTGGTGGTTCTTTCTAGTAATGCAAGCTAACTATGTCCGCACGGGCGATTTGTTCGTATACCTGTGTCCTTTACCTCCGTGTCAACTGCGCTGAAAGGCTGCGGTGACACGGCACACTCCGTGCTTTAGTGCCTACGGAGACTGCTGAAGGCCGCCTCGACTTTCGCTGCCAATGCCTGGCCGGGCGTGTTTCACTGCCATGGCTGTGCCGCCAAGTAGACCGCACGAGCGCGTGCTGCCCTGGGGCACGGGCCGTGCGCGTTCACGTCCGCCCACTCCTTTCTAGCAGTTCACTTCATCAAGTGGCGGGTCGTGTGTCTGGCCGCACGTAGCGGAATCGGAAACCTTGACAAGTGCTGCTGCGGCGAATGTCCGCGTGAAAGTTGGTACGGAAGAAACGAAGGAAGAACAGAATACAATCTCGAATCGAGATGTGGCTGTGTGGAGACATGGGCCTTGCCGAGGTGGTAACACCGGTTCCCGTCAGATCACCGAAGTTCTTTCGGATTGGGCTAGCACTTGGATGGGTGACCATGAGGTCTGCCGAGCGCAGATTATAAACGGGATGCACTCAGCCCTTGTTAGGCAAGCTAAGGAGCTACTTGACTGAGAAGTAGCGGCTCCGATCTGTCATACGTCCAGGAGAGCGGTATGCTGACCATATGCCCTTCCACATCCGCATCCAGTGACGCCTGTGTTCTGAGGATGACATGGCGGCCGGTCGCTACCGTTGGACCTCCATGGCCTCTTCTGGCGGAGTTCAGTTTTTTATAGCCGTGTCGGCACTAATCGCCGGAAAAAGCTGTGATTAGACTACAGAGTCGCACTCTATGAACAATAGAAAAACAGCACAAGCGAGGAGTTGATAACAATTACTGGTAGAGAGCAGCAGCGAAACAAGAGAAAATTAACCCTGGAAGCGCAATTTTCGATTTAACGCCGAACAACGTTAGTATTTTTCGCAAATTTATAAAGGAATTATGTTAGTTTGTTATGGAACAACAATGGACTTTAGATGCATAATTGGACTTTGTTGTGGGAGCGAAAGTTAGTTGATAATGTGATTGAAAATGTTGAACCTGTATCTTAAGCATATTTTATTAACTGACGTTTGAAAATTTTAAATAATACTATTTTTCTAGACAGTAATATAGGTTAAATAACATGCATTTATTTTTGTTGCAATGAAGGAAAATCCAACAATCAATGTATGAAGGAAACTGAAGTTTTCTGCATTTATCAGTTACGTCTTGAAACAATTTTCATGCTGTTGTGATATAAAATTTGAAGCAAGTTCTGGTGCAGCTGTGATTTCATATATCGCAAGTGCGAATGGGGACGCTATTGATATGAAGTTTAGAGCTAACTTCGAGGGTCCTGAGTTCAGAGAAACTCAGTGAGTGTGTCGCCAAGTTACCTGAACACTGTGTTTCCTAGTGCACTACGTAAGAGACAGAACTGTTACGAAATTTATCAGTATTTCGCCAAAGAAGTGATAGCATCTCAGAGAGACGTGCAGACCAAGCGAACAATGTCCGCTTGGTCTAGCTGGACAAGTCGGTGGTAGCAGAGCACACCATCATCGAGGGATACGCGTTCATCTTCTGAGACACGGAGGTGCCATGTCACCCCAGGGGTACCTAGGATTCTATAATAACGGGAGCAGTTGACTGCGTGAATATCTAGCGAATATCTAGCTCCATCTCATCTCCGCTTGAGACGAGACGGACGCACCCGGATAATCGGAAGCTAGGATCCAGAATTTCACCAGAGCATGACTAGTAAAGGACTTGTTGAAACGTCGTCCCGGAACTAACATATTATTCCGGTGACATCACGAAAAGTATTCATCAGTAACTGCGTTCTTCTGTCTTAGCTATATATTCTTGTGTATCATTTTTTTCTCTCATATTGTCAAACTTTGGTTCCTACAATAATATAGTTTATGTATTTTCCCGTTTGACTATATGTAATTGTTAATTCCCATTGCTGTTAACCCAAAAACAAGCATAATTTCACGAAATATGATTTCTGGAAAAAGTGAAAAATGTTCCTGGAATCGTAATTTTGCTGTTCATGTGTATTCGATGTTTCGCGGATGGTAGCCCCTGATGATCGATTCAGAACAAATTTTTAATTTGGTGAAATAATGTGCTGTTTGGTAAATACTATAGTATTGCATAATGTAACGTCTCAGCCAGTTCTGACTAGCTGAAAATACTGGTCGTTTCTACACATTTTGTTTGTCGCTTGTTATAAAAAATACTTGACTTACCGCAAAGTAAATAAGTCAAATACTGAAAATATTTGTGCACACAACATTTCCATATTATCTTACAACATGTGTAAAACGTCGCTCTGGTTATTTCTTTTACATAACAGCTTCTGATGTCGACACATTTTATGTGCCTCGGTGTGAGATGATTTTTCTCTGTAACACAAAGAAACCGATTTTTGAGTAGTATGCAAACCACTCCCTCCATTGTCCATATTTTTTTAGCTTGGAGAGTACTCGTGGCAGAGATTCTCAGCTATAGGCCATTACGAATCGCTGCAGATGCCACGAAAAGAAAAACTCTCGTGTGTACCTTCGATGAATTTGTAAAAGAGTGCGCGAAGCTAACGAGAAGAATTACCTTAAATTTCTAACAAAGTTTGAGTACCGGTACTGCAATTTGACGTGAGGATCTGTGAATAGCGAGTAAGTTGAAAGTTAAGTACTAAAAAACTCACAACATCTGGAGGCAATTAGTCGAGGATGAAGTAATTTGGCAGCAATGTAATGAAGACGATGGAAATACAGTTTAATATTGCGATACATGGAACTGCAGTGACATTTCGATTAAAGTGGGTGTTTCGTGAATCTGCGAACGGCAGTTGGTATGTCGACAATGCTGGAGCTAAACTCCGCTAATCTGTCTGTGAAAGGGTCATTAGATATTTGCGTATGGCATACAAACGAACGTAAACTGTGTTCAGTGTAAACATAAACATGTGTTTTTACTACTACTAGTAATAGTAGGAGACGAGATACTGGCAGAAGTAAAGCTGTGAGTACCGGGCGTGAGTCGTGCTGGGGTAGCTCAGTTGGTCAGTCTGCGTTCGGCAGGGCAGCAGTGCGCACCGCGCTCGGCCGTCCACGCCGCTGCGAGCGCGGAGTGTTTTGTTTACTTCCTCGTCACCGCGCTTCTCAGTCGAACAAGCTGTAATGGCCAACTCTTACAGGAACAACACTCTTTAAGTTCACCTTCTCAAATGAATACACACGACCAAAAGAACTGGCCGTCGAACGCTTCCTACGCGAAGACGTGAAGATCCCCCGTGACGAGCACATCGGCATACACCTATCGATCATTAGCAGCGTCGTTTATGTTAAGATGTCTTCCGACGCTGCCTGCAACGAGATCATTCAAAGGACGCGACATGGACTAAAATTTCGGCACTCAGACGGAAACGTCGGGCCTGTGGATGTCGACCATGCAGGACTTGGCCTTCGGACGATCCGTGTATTCAAACTGCCTTTCGAGGTGACTGAAGATGAAGTCATCGCGGCGCTAAGCCCGTTCGGAAAAGTCCAGAGCCACGTAGCCGAGACATGGGCACAGTTTACGACGTATCCGGTGCTTAATGGTGTGAGACAAGTCCGAATCGATCTCAAACGGCACGTTCCATCGTACATTTCTATCGGCGGCTGCCGTGCGGTGGTCATTTACGACGGACAACCTCGAACATGTTCCGGTTGTGGCAAAGAAGGCCACGTCCGTAATGAATGCCTGCAACGCCGCATCACAAAACTAATGCCCGACGATACGAACACCGACAGAACCACGACCACCCTTCCACTCACCTATGCGGCGACACTGCACGTCCAGCCCTCACAAGGCGCCGTTCACGAGCGTCTCTCTGGTCCGATACACCCGGAGGCGTCCCAGCACCTTGACACCGGCGATGCCGCCCGTGAACATGTCCAACAGCCGGACACACCCACGCTAGAAGATCACAAGGATACCAATGAGAGTGTTCTGGAGAATGAAGACCGCATAATAGCACCCGCGGCTTTTGTACCGGAACGACGTGAATCTCTTCCTTCCTCAGACACCGAAACTCATTGCCGAAAGCAGAAGTCGCCCAAACGACGAAAAAAACGCCGCAAGACATCAGACTCGACCATTGAGCCCCCTCCGCAGGACGAAGAGATGCCACATCACTCCGACGGAGAACACGATAACACTTTCTCCTCTGCCACGGAGACGCGTCATCCACAAGACGGTGAACCGTCCAACAGAGATCGTGCGCAAGCCCCGCGCCCAGAAGCCATGGAACATAGCACGCCTGTTGTCACCGAAACCATTGAGCCGACTCGGCCAGCGCTGCCACCTCTCGCCGATGTCAAACCTGTCGGACATCTTTCATGGGCGGATGACACGGATTTCCCACCTCCATCTGATGCGGAAATGAGATCTGTTTCTCCGTTAGACCAAAACTAAAATGGGGGAAGTTTCTACGGCGAATCCTGCGACTTCTATGGACTTCCAGCATCCACCACAACAATCTTCACCAGCTACGACCCTATCGGCAGCACGGATCTCCCATCAGGCGTACCGAATAGCTACTATCAATACTAATAATATCGGCTCCCACGCTAAACTTCAACTGCTCCGTGACACGCTAAGAGCAGCGGACATCGACATCGCCCTCTTACAAGAACTGAGGACAGCGACTTGGTCCGGGTGGTATGGATATGAGACGTACGCCGCCCCTGCAGCTATGGAACACACAGGCGCAGCCATCCTCCTCCGAGAAGGAATTGCAGTTTCCGATGTCGCATACCTGCCAACAGCGCGAGGGGTGGCCATAACAGTTGAAGGACTCAAAATCATAAATCTCTACGCCCCATCGGGCACTGATAAACGGAGGGATCGCTCCCAGTTCTACGCAGAAGATATCACGCCTTTATTCCTCGGTCGATACGATCATCTCATCGTAGGTGGAGATTTCAACTGTGTTCTCGAACGCACAGACCAATACCCCCATTTCACCACATGTCCCGAACTTCGCTTCCTCGTCCGCCGCCTTTGTCTCCTCGACACTTGGCGAGTGGTACACGGCGACCGCCCGGGATATACACACATCACGAGCCACTCCGCCAGCCGACTTGATAGAATATACATCTCTCACGCTCTAAAATCAGTTCTCCTCGACGCGGAACGTTGGCCGTCTGCCTTTTCGGATCATGACATCTATATCTGTACCATGAACCTACGTCGACAATCTAATGGCGCAGTCCAGGACCTTGGAAACTCAATGTCGCGCTACTGCGGGACCCTGAATGTCGACAACAGGTCACCGACACGTGGCACACCTGTGTTCAACGCATTATGCGTTACGAGACCACACTGCAGTGGTGGTTGCTGTGCGCCAAACCGGCCATCCGACGCACATTGACACACTATGGCAGAGCCAAAGCCAGGTGGAATCACCATACAACTGATTTCTACTATAGCGCTCTACGTGAACTCATGGATCATCCTCCATCCCCGGATCGCCTCAAAGAAGCTCAACGCATCAAGGCAGAGATTTTATCCTTGACCAGATGCCGTCTAGAGTGAGCCATTGTACGAGCCCGCGCCAAGACAGAATTAATGGTGAAGAACAATCTATGCATCATATTATTCAAAATGTTCGTCGACGCCGACAGGCTTTAATGACAACTTTAGACTTACCTGATGGACGACGGCTGACTTCGCAAGATACCATTGCGGATGCATTCACAACGCACTACAGACTTTTCTATCAAGAAGTACCTGCCGGTGCAGAGGCCATTGTTGAGGTTGCCGAGGAGACACTTGGTACTCTAAACGCAGCAGCTGCAACCCTCCTGACTGCTGAAGTGACCACCGACGACGTCCAAGGCGCTGTGGCCAAGGGGTCTCTGAATCGATCTCCTGGCCCGGATGGTTTACCTCTCGAATTTTACAGAACCTTCCAAGATTTGATGATGCCACGATGGAGGGACATGTACTGGGAACTTTTGTCCGGCGCGGCGAACCCGCCACCAATGTTCATGGAAGGCTTACTTGTACCAGTCCCGAAACCCGCAGGAGGAACGCGACTCGACAGTTATCGGCCGATCACGTTACTCAATTCGGACTTCAAGATTTTCACACGCCTTCTGGCAGTGCGACTCAAACATGTCTTACGGGACATTGTTTCCCACGAACAAACATCCTTAGGCGGCGATCGTAATATACAGACGGCCCTCAGTGAATATCGAGATGTGATCGCTGTGGCAACACACTCGCGACTGCCAGGCGCTTTAATCTCCATCGACTTCAAACAAGCGTTTGACCGCGTCAATCATGCATTCCTCAACGCAGTGATGGACCGAATGGCAATTCCCCCGACTTTCACGCAAGTGATTATGCGGCTCCTTCGTGGAGCAACGTCCAGACTTCTCGTCAACGGCAGACTTACAGAACCTATACGGATTGAACGCTCAGTACGGCACGGTTGCCCTTTGTCGACGGTACTTTCTGCCATTGCGATGGAACCACTCATTTGCGGATTACGGCGACGTTTCTCAGGTATTCCGGGATCATTTGTTCCGCTGCCGAGCTTACGCGGACGACTTGGCCCTCGTCGTACGTTCAGCGGCCGAAGTACAAGCTGCGATGCAGTGGTTTACCCGTTACAGTGCAGGGGCAGGGAGCGCTATGAACGTGGCAAAATCATGCGTCATGAAGATCGGCCGCGGCCTTCCCGCAGACAGCGTAGTTCCATTTCAACTGGTGGACACCATTCGTTGTCTCGGATTGGTGTACACGCGAGACATTCGCCGCACATCGGCGATCAATTTTCGGGCGCTGCTGCAACGCATCCGGGCCAACATACAGAATCACATACTACGCCCGCTGACTATGTGCCAGAGAGTCACCTTCGTCAATACCCATCTGGCAGCTCGGATACCCCATGTAGCGCAGATTCTGCCCATCACTGCGACAATGGCGGCCAGGTTACAGGCGGCATTCGGCTATTTCATTTGTTCTGGACACATCTTCAAAGTCCAGTATGAAGCTCTCACCTTACCGAAGCGGGATGGTGGCCTCGATCTGGTTAATGTGAGAGCCAGGACAACGGCACTTTACACCAATACTATGCTCCGGTTATGGAAAAGCCAAAATGCTAGTTTTACTGGAATGTTGACCACCGAGCTCGCGCCTGTTTCGAGCCGCCCACCGACGTCTTTGGCACACATCCCACCTCCGATGTCACATATCGGCCGTTTCTTTTTGGAGTACAGCTACATATGCACCGAGCTCCCCAGGACCAGGAAGACGACCACCCGCGACATCTACCGCCTTCTCCGGAAGTCTCCACCCCGCAACCCCGTCGAAACACGTCATCCCCAGGTTTCATGGCCTACAGTTTGGAAAACGATCCACCAACCATATCACACCACTGACACCACCTCTATGTGGTACCTTCTCGTCAACGGCAAGTATACTACAAGACAGAAACTGCATCGCATCGCACTGGTTGACTCACCCCTGTGCCTCAAGTGCAATGTCGAAGATACAGATTTACATCGTTTCGAGTGTGGGCCAGCAGCAGCTGTCTGGACCCTCGTACAGAAGATTGTGGCTTTCTACCTCCGAGTACCACCACATCACGTTTCTCCCACTATGATGATATATCCCGACACGACCTACTTTCCATCGGCTAAGTGGCACGCCATCACATGGATCAGTGGCATGGCTGTCAACTACCTCTTCCGGGACGACATCGTCGATCCGGCGGACTTTTGGACACGCCTCCAAGTACATCACCACACCCTTCGCCGGCATCGACACTATCGGGCCACTTTCGCGAACTATTTACAGAGCATTTTCACCAACCCCCCTCAAAGCTGGAATCTCAACGAACCGTGCCAGCCAAGGCTGGACGATCCCACGTTCCCCTTCAATAGTCAATGATAGAATGCATTTTGTTCTGCTGGCGCGCCAAAGTGGAGCATGGCGCGGAAAGTATTCCTATTTTATTTCAGTTCTCTTTTCTCCTCCTCTTCTAAGTTTTTTTTTTCTCCTTACACATGTTTATCCTTTTCACACATAGCTCTTTATCTGCAGCCTATTTGTTTTCTTTCTCTTGTGCTCCCAAAGAAAAAAAAAATTGCTGCTGATGGTGATACTGTACACTCATTTATGTTAACAAAAACTATACAAATACAATAGAAGGCCGTTTCGGAAATATGGCTACCTTTTATGGTCTACGTTTTCAAAGGATATTGTGTTATTTATGAAGAAAGTCGTCTTTTATTTTCATAGCCAAGAGGTTTTTATTTTTCTTAAAAAATTTGTAGAGCACTTTAAAAAAAAAAGAAAAAAAAAGTGGTCAGCGCGGCGGTCTGTCACGCCAAGGGGCCCGGGTTCGATTCCCGGCTGGGTCGGAGATTTTCTCCGCTCAGGGACTGGGTGTTGTGTTGTCCTCATTATAATTTCATCATCATCAAGAAAAAAAAAAGTTGGTAGAGCACTTGCCCTCGAAAGGCAAAGGTCCCGAGTTCGAGTCTCGGTCGGGCACACAGTTTTAATCTGACAGGAAGTTTCATATCAGCGCACACTCCGCTGCAGAGTGAAAATCTCATTCAAGAAAAATTGTGTTTGCTTAAGGCAGAACCGCATTTACTTATTGTATATTACTAGAATTCGTCACTCATGTCTCTGAACTGTACAGCACAACTGGCAAGCAACCACCTCGTAAAATTTCATTCTTGATTCTTCTCTTTTTTTGTTGCATAAGTTTGGTCGTATTGTTCAGCACATGGCCTGGTACTTATTCAGTTCGAGATCGCTGTCAAGATTTGTGTCGTACGTATGTCACAGCCAAGGTATTGGAAGGTCTATTATATAGAGCTATTTTCTTTCGGAATGGTTATTTCCTTTTAAAAGCCGTATAGCCTTGGTCTTTTGTGCTGAGAGTTTCACGTTATTTCCCGAACGGATCTGTTATACGTATCTCTGAAGGTCGTCCTCAGTTGGTTGAATACTAACTTGACAATCAAGAAATAGCATTGTATCTGCAATGAACCGCGTTACGAGTTAACTGTTGGCGTTGAAGTAATAGAATCCTTAGAAACCATCATCAAGTTTTGGAGAATTTCCTGTTTACCCATTTAGAGGAAACTCACGCAAGACGGCTAGTTTAAAAAACTTCATAAAGTGTCCTGCACATTCGGCTGACATTTGGCTTACGTTATTGCTCAACGTTTAACACCATAAAAATAAAAATCATTTAAATTAGTGCCATGTTTGTGACAGAATAAGAACTTTCGGTCTTGCCGAAGCAGTGGATTTCTGGAATAATTCGAGCGAAGCGATGCGTTTGTAAGACGCTCGATTCGCAGTCGGAATGACGACGGCTGAAATTATCGTCTTGCTATACGTACTGAGGTATTCCGTGGTTTTTCTAAATCGCTGATGACAAATGCCGAGATGGCTCCTTTGAAACGGACATTTCCGACATCATTCCTCACCCTTCCTTCCTTGCTCCATTTCCTCTTCTAGAACTAGGCTAGTTGCCTTTTCTGGCTTCAGATTTCCTGCCGTCTCTTCACTAGTCGGTCTACATCTTTAATTCCAGTAGAACGATACCTAAGGGGAAGCTTTCGGAATTCTGTTGTCTCCTTTCTAAAAGTTTGGTTTTCCGAACTTCTCCTGTTTTGGGAAATTCTGTTTTCCACGAGCATATTTTGTGCATTAATTGCATTTTCTTTGTGTTTTATGGAGTGCTTTAGATGACTGCATTTTATTTCGATAGTTTTTTATTTACCATGTCTCTCTTGCATACATGTTGGCGAATTTATAGTCTTACAAAATTTTCGTTTCTTCTTTCACCTTACCGTTCAGTGTTCGGCGAATTGTTCCACACATATACCGAAATCGATAAAATTTTTTCTTCACTTCCTCATAACTGTTGCAATATAAATCACAACCAAGATAAGTGAAGTTTGAAACTTGTTTCATTGGTCGGTCACCAGTTAGTATTTTGGCCCCAACTGGTTACATTTTTGCTATGCTATAACTTCAAATTTGTCCTAATATATCTCAAAACTTGCACGAGTGATATTTAGAGTATCTAATGATTTCTGAAACCTATTTTAGTCTTCATTGGATAACTTGAATAAAATGTCTGGGTGTCCATTTCATTATGTCCCGAAGTTACCCTCAATGTATTATGTCGAAAACTTTTACGTAATCAACGAAGGCGATGTATGTTTTTAAGTAAAATTCTCTTATCTCTTCAATATCTGTTTTGTGCTAAATATATTTTCTATTCAAGGTCACTCTTGTTCTTCCAGTAAAAGAAAATGCGCTATAATCTTGAAAATATTGTTTACTATTTTGTGATATATTTTGTACCTAACAGTTAGTAGACTTATTTCACAGTAGTTATTACAAGAACTATCATCTTTCTTGAAAAGTAAGATTTCTTTAGCTTTACTCCATTTTGTGGATATTTTCCTTCCTCGACTAAAGGTTAATTGAATGCAAGTACCTGAATTTGAGAAGTATCCCACCATATTTGAGCAGCTCCTAATTCGTTTTAATGGGACCTATCTACTTTTAAAGATTTTCAATGCTGTATTAGTTTCCTTTTAATATATTGGGTCAGTTCGTGTTCAAAAATGGTTCAAATGGCTCTGAGCACTATGCGACTTAACATCTATGGTCATCAGTCCCCTAGAACTTAGAACTACTTAAACCTAACTAACCTAAGGACAGCACACAACACCCAGCCATCACGAGGCAGAGAAAATCCCTGACCCCGCCGGGAATCGAACCCGGGAACCCGGGCGTGGGAAGCGAGAACGCTACCGCACGACCACGAGATGCGGGCTGTCAGTTCGTGTCATACCGTTATACAGGGTGAGTCACCTAACGTTACCTCTGGATATATTTCATAAACCACATCAAATACTGACGAACCGATTCCACAGACCGAACGTGAGGAGGGGGGCTAGTGTAATTGTTTAATACAAACCATACAAAAATGCACGGAAGTACTTTTTTAACACAAACCTACGTTTTTTTAAAATGGAACCACGTTAGTTTTGTTAGCACATCTGAACATATAAACAAATACGTAATCATTGCCGTTTGTTGCATTGAAAAATGTTAATTACATCCGGAGATATTGTAACCTAAAGTTGACGCTTGAAACCTCCGACGTTCAGTTGCGTGTTGTAACAAACACGGGCCACGGTCGGCGAGCAGCATCTCCAGGGACATGTTTACGATGACGACCGTGTTTACGAGTGTGGCTGTAGTGCACTGTTGTGGTTTGGTCTAGCTGTCGCAGTGTCCGCATGTAGCGCTTGCTGCTATTGTTATTCTGCATTCGTCTCCGCACGCAGTCCAACTGTAGTACACCGCGTTACCAGACGTCTGTGATAGTGTAGTGTTGTAGGAACTGTGACCATGGTGGAGATGATACTCGTCTACGGCGAGTGTCGACGAAGTGCAGTTGAATCCTGCAGGGTGTATGCTGAACGGTACCCGGACAGAGAGCATCCAACGTACTGTACATTGCAAAACATTTACCGCCAACTGTATGCAACAGGTATGGTCGTAGCACGCAAACGGGTCCGTAACAGGCCCGTCACAGGAGAAGCGGGTGCAGTTGGTGTGTTAGCTGCTGTTGCCATGAACCCACACGTGAGTACACGGGACATTGTGACAGCCGGTGGACTGAGTCAAAGTAGCGTCATGCGCATACTGCATCGTCACCGCTTTCACCCGTTGCATGCGTCGCTACTTCAGCAATTACATGGTGATGATTTTAATCATCGAGTGCAATTCTGTCAATGGCCATTAACAGAGAATGCGTTGCAGTTCTACCTGTTTACCGATGAAGCGGGTTTCACAAACCACGGAGCAGTGAATCTACGGAACATGCATTACCGGTCCGTGGACAATCCTCGTTGGCTCAGACAGGTAGAGGGACAGCGACCGTGGACTGTAAATGTATGGTGCAGAATCGTTGGTGCAACATACATCGCGTTTCTACAGAATGATGTGCCAACGTTGCTCGAAAATGTCCCATTGGAAACGCGTCGACGTATGTGGTATCAGCATGATGGTGCACCTGCACATTCCGCAATTAACACTAGGCTGACCTTTGACAGGATGTTCGACGGGCGTTTCATAGGACGTGGTGGACGCATAAATTGGCCAGCCCATTCTCCTGATCTTACACCTCTGGACTTCTTTCTATGGGGTACGTTAAAGGAGAATGTGTTCCATGATGTGCCTACAACCCCAGAGGATATGAAACAACGTATTGTGGCAGCCTGAGGCGACATTACACCAGATGTACTGCGGCGTGTACGACATTCATTACGCCAGAGATTGCAATTGTGTGCAGCAAATGATGGCCACCACATTGAACATCTATTGGCCTGACATGTCGGGACACACTCTATTCCACTCCGTAATTGAAAATGGAAACCACGTGTGTACGTGTACCTCACCCCTCATGGTAATGTACATGTGCGTCAGTGAAAAAGACCAATAAAAAGGTGTTAGCATGTGGACGTAATGTGCTGTTCCAGTCTCTTCTGTACCTAAGGTCCATCACCGTTCCCTTTGGATCCCTACGTAATTCGGTGCTTTCCGATACACACGATCGAACAGCGGAGGAGTGGTACTCAAGCGTCAACTTTAGGTTACAATATCTCCGGATGTAATTAACATTTTAAAATGCAACAAACGGCACTGATTACGTATTTGTTTATATGTTCAGATGTGCTAACAAAACTAACGGGGTTCCATTTAAAAAAAGGTAGGTTTGTGTTAAAAAACATACTTCCGTGCATTTTTTTATGGTTTGTATTAACCAATTACACAAGCCCCTCTCCTCACGTTCGGTCTGCGGAATCGATTCGTCAGTATTTGATGTGGTTTATGAAATATATCCAGCGGTAACGTTAGGTGTGGTGGTGGTTAGTGTTTAACGTCCCGTCGACAACGAGGTCATTAGAGACGGAGCGCAAGCTCGGGTTAGGGAAGGATTGGGAAGGAAATCGGCCGTGACCTTTCAAAGGAACCATCCCGGCATTTGCCTGAAACGATTTAGGGAAATCACGGAAAACCTAAATCAGGATGGCTGGAGACGGGATTGAACCGTCATCCTCCCGAATGCGAGTCCAGTGTGCTAACCACTGCGCCACCTCGCTCGGTAACGTTAGGTGACTCACCCTGTATATGCTTTGGTCTTGACGCTCTGTATGAGTTTTTATTATAGTACCACAGTTATTTGTAGTGTTGGATCCATGATTAATCTTCAATTATATTTATATTTTCAGTTTCTATTTTATCACTATTAAGGTGTTTCATTAATTGTACAAGCCATATTCTCTTGCCTACCATGGACATTGTCTGCTATTGAATTTGTTAATGTATCCCAAGATTCTTGCTTCAGTTTCCTTGTTACTGACTTAACATCATTTCCACATCTTTTATACTGCCCGTCATTAGCTGCGTTCCGGTGGTGTTAAATAACAGAGCCCAGTACGTTGTCGTCGATGGCGAGTGTTCATCGTAGATAAGGGTGCCCCAGGGAGGTGTGACAGGGACCCTATTATTTCCTATATACATAAATGATCTGGCGGACACGCTGCACAGCAGTCTGCGATTGTTTGCTGACGATATCGAGGTGTACGGGAAGGTGTCGTCGTTGAGAGTCTGTAGAAGAATACAGGATGATTTAGTCAAAATTTCTAGTCTGTGTCATGAATGACAGTTAGCTCTCACTGTAGAAAAATATAATTTAATGAAGATTAGTAGAGAAAACAATCCCACAATGTCAGAATCAGTAATGTACTGTTTGACATAATCACGTCGTTTAAACACCTGGGCGCATCCTGTTACAGTCTGATGACCTGTAAATACCTCATTAATAAAATAAATGCTCAAAATGATATCCGTCAACATCAATGCATTTGGCAGTACGTGTAAAGACATTCCCCTCAACAGCGAGTAGCTCGCCTTCCATAATGTTCGCAAATGCATTGACAATGCTCTGACGTATGTTGTCAGGCGTTGTCGGTTGACCACGATGGCAAATATCCTTCAACTTTCCCCCCAGAAAGAAATCCGGGGACGTCAGATCCGGTGAACGTGCGGGCCATGGTATGGTGCTTCGACGACCAATCCGATTGTCATGAAATATGCTATTCAATACCGCTTCAACCGCATGCGAGCTATGTGCCGGACATCCATCATGTTGGAAGTACATCGCCACTCTGTCATGCAGTGAAACATCTTGTAGGAACATCGCTAAAACATTACGTAGGAAATCAGCATACATTCCACCATTTAGATTGCCATCGATAAAATTGGGGCCAATTATCCTTCCTCCCATAATGCTGCACCATACATTAACCCGCCAAGGTCGTTGATGTTCCACTTATCTCAGCCATCGTGGATTTTCCGTTGCCCAATAGTGCATATTATGCTATTTTACGTTACCGCTGTTTGGTGGATGACGCTTCGTCAATAAATAGAACGCTTGCAAAAAATCTGTCATCGTCCCATAATTTCTCTTGTGCCCAGTGGCAGAACTGTACACCACGTTCAAATTCGTCGTCATGCAATTCCTGGTGCATATAAATATGGTACGGGTGCAATCGATGTTGACGTAGCATTCTCAACACCGACGTTTTTTAGATTTCCGATTCTCACACAATTTGTCTGCTACTAATGTGCGGATTAACCGCGACAGCAGCTAAAACACCCACTTGGGCATCATCATTTATTGCATGTCATGGTTGACGTTTCACATGTGGCCGAACACATCCTGTTTCCTTAAATAACGTAACTATCCGGCGAACGGTCCGGACACTTGGATGATGTCGTCCAGGATACCGAGCAGCATACATAGCACACGTCCGTTGGGCATTTTGATCACAATATCGACCTTTTCTGCAATTGGTAAACGGTCCATTTTAACGCGGGTAATGTATCACGGAGCAAATACCGTCCGCACTGGCGGAATGTTACGTGATACCACGTACTTATATGTTTGTGACTATTACAGCGCCATCTATCACAAAGCGAAAAAAGTGGTCCATCTAAAACATTCATATTTCTTTATGTACTACACGAATATGTAATAAAAATGGGGGTTCCTATTTTAAAAAAAACGCAGTTGATATCCGTTTGACGTATGACAGCGCCATCTAGCGAGCCAACTAAAGCGTCATCTGGTTTCCCCCTTCAAGTAGACGAGTTTCGTTCTTTGTAGTTTTTTCGTTTGATGCTTGTTTCGTGAGATATTTGGCCCGGTCACTATCAATGGACCACCCTATATAAGGAATAGAGGAGATGAAGTAGAGGAGACAGGACAGAGCCTTGGGGCACCTCTGTAGTGGGATAAAAGGTACAGGAATTGCTATTGTTAATAGTGACAAATGGTGGGCAATTAGATAGGAAGGACGCTGGAAGACAGACATAGTTTAATTGTAAGTGGTTGCCAAATAACTTTTGTAACCTTTTAGATATTCATACTCTGTATGTATTTCAATTCGATCTATGTGACGAACACTTAGTATGTGTACCTATGAAAGATAAAACGTGTCAGATGTTAAGTGTGGAGTTATCACAAGTGTGCACTACTGTAATTGTACCAAGTGCGTTTATATGGACTGTGTTGCGACAGACTATTGTCACAATTACATATGTTCTACGTTTGGTTGTGTCATATTTGACGAAAATGTACGTTTGATCCATTGATGGACGCTGTGCAAGTACTGCGATTTTAAAATGACCTTCTTTAATTCCTTAATTTTTTATGACATTTGTGTACATTCTACATTTATCTTTCTTGTCCCTTATAGATTTCTCCTGCGAAGATGATTGTAATAATCGCAACCGGTGGAGAATAAACATACAATTCTACAACAGATGACACCGATTTTTCAAAAATACGTTGAACCACTCCAGTCAACATCGAAACTCAAACTTATTACAAAGCAGGTAAATTACTTTACATAATAAAAAACAAAATGATACGTATCAAAGAATTGAACACGCTTGCCACTTAACGAAAGTTCTTTTTAGAAATTAACATGATCAAGTACCCCAACAACATGTATGGATATTCTGATCCGCGTGGACACGCGACTCCAGCCCGTACTGAAGCTAAACTCCATTTTCAATTGGAAAACTACCTAATGGCAAGAGATTTACCGTGCGTAACCGCGTCATCGGAAAAAAATCTCGTTCTGTCTGAGCGCAGCCAGTTACGTCTGCATGCGTTGCCTAAACGAATAGCATTTAGCGATCTGGCACACAGGTTGGCATCAGCATGATGTGACACATGAACGTACGACCGCGTGACTGAGCAGACGGAGAACCAAAGAAAAACTGTATAAACCTTACACACAATCATGCCCTATCCATGCTACGTTCAGTGTTACTTCTCGCTGTAAGACGTGCGATTGGAAGCCGTAACCCAGAGAATTTCCCGTAATACGTATCACACATATACAAAGAATTATTCAAAGACTAACATCGATGAGCGGGCCACTTCGAGTAAGAAAGGAAAAAACCACAAAGGTATTAATGACATTTATCTGTTAGTGGGCATTGATTTACATGAGCCGACCGGTGTGGCCGAGAGGTTCTAGGCGCTACAGCGTGGAACCGCGCGACCGCTACGGTCGTAGGTTCGAATCCTGCCTCGGGCACGGATGTGTGTGATTTCCATAGGTTAGTTAGGTTTAAGTAGTTCTAAGTTCTAGGGCACTGATGACCTCAGAAGTTACACTCCTGGAAATTGAAATAAGAACACCGTGAATTCATTGTCCCAGGAAGGGGAAACTTTATTGACACATTCCTGGGGTCAGATACATCACATGATCACACTGACAGAACCACAGGCACATAGACACAGGCAACAGAGCATGCACAATGTCGGCACTAGTGCAGTGTATATCCACCTTTCGCAGCAATGCAGGCTGCTATTCTCCCATGGAGACGATCGTAGAGATGCTGGATGTAGTCCTGTGGAACGGCTTGCCATGCCATTTCCACCTGGCGCCTCAGTTGGACCAGCGTTCGTGCTGGACGTGCAGACCGCGTGAGACGACGCTTCATCCAGTCCCAAACATGCTCAATGGGGGACAGATCCGGAGATCTTGCTGGCCAGGGTAGTTGACTTACACCTTCTAGAGCACCTTGGGTGGCACGGGATACATGCGGACGTGCATTGTCCTGTTGGAACAGCAAGTTCCCTTGCCGGTCTAGGAATGGTAGAACGATGGGTTCGATGACGGTTTGGATGTACCGTGCACTATTCAGTGTCCCCTCGACGATCACCAGTGGTGTACGGCCAGTGTAGGAGATCGCTCCCCACACCATGATGCCGGGTGTTGGCCCTGTGTGCCTCGGTCGTATGCAGTCCTGATTGTGGCGCTCACCTGCACGGCGCCAAACACGCATACGACCATCATTGGCACCAAGGCAGAAGCGACTCTCATCGCTGAAGACGACACGTCTCCATTCGTCCCTCCATTCACGCCTGCCGCGACACCACTGGAGGCGGGCTGCACGATGTTGGGGCGTGAGCGGAAGACGGCCTAACGGTGTGCGGGACCGTAGCCCAGCTTCATGGAGACGGTTGCGAATGGTCCTCGCCGATACCCCAGGAGCAACAGTGACCCTAATTTGCTGGTGAGTGGCGGTGCGGTCTCCTACGGCACTGCGTAGGATCCTACGGTCTTGGCGTGCATCCGTGCGTCGCTGCGGTCCGGTCCCAGGTCGACGGGCACGTCCACCTTCCGCCGACCACTGGCGACAACATCGATGTACTGTGGAGACCTCACGCCCCACGTGTTGAGCAATTCGGCGGTACGTCCACCCGGCCTCCCGCATGCCCATTATACGCCCTCGTTCAAAGTCCGTCAACTGCACATACGGTTCACGTCCACGCTGTCGCGGCATGCTAGCAGTGTTAAAGACTGCGATGGAGCTCCGTATGCCACGGCAAACTGGCTGACACTGACGGCGGCGGTGCACAAATGCTGCGCAGCTAGCGCCATTCGACGGCGAACACCGCGGTTCCTGGTGTGTCCGCTGTGCCGTGCGTGTGATCATTGATTGTACAGCCCTCTCGCAGTGTCCGGAGCAAGTATGGTGGGTCTGACACACCGGTGTCAATGTGTTCTTTTTTCCATTTCCAGGAGTGTAAGTCCCATAGCGCTCAGAGGCATTTGAACCACTTGATTTACATGAATGGGAAAGTTGAAAATTTGTGTCGGACCGGGCTTCGATCTCGGGCCTCCTGCTCGCTAGGCAAATGCTCTGACCACTAATCTACAGGATGGTCCATTGATAATGACCGGGCCAAATATCTCACGAAATAAGCATCAAACGAAAAAACTACAAAGAACGAAACTCGTCTAGCTTGAAGGGGGAAACCAGATGACGCTATGGTTGGCCCGCTAGATTGCACTGCCATAGATCAAACGGATATGAACTGCTTTTTTTTAAAAATAGAAATCCACATTTTTTGTTACATATTCGTGTAGTACGTAAAGAAATAGGAATGTTTTAGTTGGACCACTTTCTTCGCTTCGTGATAGATGTCACTGTAATAGTCACAAACGTAGAAGTACGTGGTATCACGTAACATTGCGCCAGTGCGGACTGTATTTGCTTCGTGATACATTACCCGTGTTAAAATGGGCCATTTACCAATTGCGGAAAAGGTCGATATCGTGTTGACGTACGGCTATTGTGATCAAAATCCCCTACGAGCGTGTGCTATGTATGCTGCTCGGTATCCTGGACTACATCATCCAAGTCTCCGGACCGTTCGCCGGATAGTTACGTTATTTAAGAGAACAGGAAGCGTACAGTCAAACGTGAAACGTCAACCACGACCTGCAACAAATGATGATGCCCAAGTAGGTGTTTTAGTTGCTGTCGTGGCTAATCCGCACATCAGTAGCAGACAACTTGCGCGAGAATCGGGAACCTCAAAAACGTCGGTGTTGAGAATGCTACATCAACATCGATTGCACCAGTACTATATTCCTATGCACCAGGAATTGAATGGCGACGAATTTGAACGTGGTGTACAGTTCTGCCACTGGGCACAAGATAAATTACGGGACGATGACAGATTTTTTGCACGCGTTCTATTTACCGACGAAGCCCCATTAACCAACAGCGGTAACGTAAACCGGCATAATATGCACTACTGGCCTACGGAAAATCCACGATGGCTGCGACAAGTGGAAAATCAGCAACCTTGGCGGGTTAATGTATGGTGTGGCATTATGAGAGGAAGGATAATTGTCCCCCATTTTATCGATGGAAATCTAAATGGTGCAATGTACGCTGATTTCCTACGTAATGTTCTACTGATGTTACTACAAGATGTTTCACTGCATGACAGAATGGCGATGTACTTCCAATATGATGGATGTCCGGCACATAGCTCGCGTGCGGTTGAAGCGGTATTGAATAGCATATTTCATGACAGGTGGTCTAGAATTTGTAGATTTAGAGAAAGCTTTTGACAGTGTTGACTGGAATACTGTCTTTCAAACTCTGAAGGTGGCAGGGGTAAATACAGGGAGCGAAAGGCTATTTACAATTTGTACAGAAAGCAAATGGCAGTTATAAGAGTCGAGGGGCATGAAAGGGAAGCAGTGGTTGGGAAGGGAGTGAGACAGGGTTGTAGCCTCTCCCCGATGCTATTCAATCTGTATATTGAGCAGGCAGAAAGGAAACAAAAGAGAAGTTCGGAGTAGGTATTAAAATCCATGGAGAAGAAATAAAAACTTTGAGGTTTACCGATGACATTGTAATTCTGTCAGAGACAGCAAAGGACTTGGAAGAGCAGTTGAACGGAGTGAACAGTGTCTTAAAAGGAGGGTATAAGATGAACATCAACAAAAGCAAAACAAGGATAATCGAACGTAGTCGAATTAAGTCGGGTGATGCTGAGGGAATTAGATTAGGAAATGAGACACTTAAAGTAGTAAAGGAGTTTTGCTATTTGTGAAGCAAAATAACTGATGATGGTCGAAGTAGAGAGGATATAAAATGTAGACTGGCAATGGCAAGGAAAGCGTTTCTGAATAAGAGAAATTTGTTAACATCGAGTATAGATTTAAGTGTCACGAATTCGTTTCCGAAACTATTTGTATGGAGTGTAGCCATGTATGGAAGTGAAACATGGACGATAAATAGTTTAGACTAGAAGAGAATAGAAGCTTTCGAAATGTGGTGCTAGAGAAGACTGCTGAATATTAGATGGGTAGATCACATAACTAATGAAAAGGTATTGAACAGAATTGGGGAGAAGATGAGTTTGTAGCACAACTTGACTAGAAGAAGGGACATGTTCTGAGGCATCAAGGGATCACCAATTTAGTACTGGAGGGCAGCGTGGAGGGTAAAAATCGTAGAGGGAGACCAACAGATGAATACACTAAGCAGATTTGGAAGGATGGGAGATGGAGAAGCTTGCACAGGATAGAGTAGCATAAAGAGCTGCATCAAACCAGTCTCAGGACTGAAGACCACAACAACAACAACAACAACAACAACATGACTGGTGGATTGGACGTCGAAGCACCATACCATGGCCCGCACGTTCACCGGATCGACGTCCCCGGATTTATTTCTGTGGGGCAAGTTGAAGGGTATTTGCTGTCGTGATCCACCGACAGCGCCTGACAACATACGTCAGCCCATTTTCAATGCATTTGCTAGCATTGCGGAAGGCGAGCTACTCGCTGTTGAGAGGAATGTCGTTACACGTATTGCCAAATGCATTGAGGTTGACGAACATCATTTTGAGCATTTATTTCATTATTGTGGTATTTACAGGTAATCACGCTGTAACAGCATGCGTCCTCAGAAATGATAAGTTCACAAAGGTACACGTATCACATAGGAACAACCGAAATAAAATGTTCAAAGGTACCGACGTTCTGTATTTTAATTTAAAAAACCTACCTGTTACCAAGTGTTCGTCTAGAATTGTGAGCCATATGTTTGTGACTATTACAGCGCCATCTATCGCAAAGTGAAAAAAGTGGT
This sequence comes from Schistocerca serialis cubense, assembly GCF_023864345.2. Classification (NCBI taxonomy): domain Eukaryota; kingdom Metazoa; phylum Arthropoda; class Insecta; order Orthoptera; family Acrididae; genus Schistocerca; species Schistocerca serialis. Next base: position 899,203,568 of record NC_064641.1, read on the forward strand.
CCAACTAAAACATTCTTATTTCTTTACGTACTACACGAATATGTAATTAAAAATGGGGTTTCCTTTTTTTAAAAAACGCACTTGATATCCGTTTGACCTATGGCAGCGCCATCTAGCTGGCCAACCATAGCGCCATCTGTTTTCCCCCTTCAAGCTGGACAAGTTTCGTTCTTTGTAGTTTTTTCGTTTGGCGCTTATTTCGTGAGATATTTGGCCCGGTCACAGTCAATGGACCACCCTGGATACCGATACAGTGGTCAGCGGAACTCCACAGACTGCTCTAGCACGCCTCCCGTCACTCAAGCAATGAGGATAATGGGTAAGGGCACTATGTCAGTAGAGCGTGGATGAGTTGAGAATTTGGATCTGACAGGAGGCGTGCTAGGGTAGTCCGCGTAGTAGTGATGACTACTGTGTCCGGATGGCTCAGTGCATGTCGTACCGACCTCGCGACTCTTAGAACCAAGAAGTTCTAACGCTACTGTCAACGGACACTGCCTGCTAATGTGATAGAAAGCCGAAATCCTGCGTTTAGCTGGGGGCGGATGTGGAGAAACATACACTCGCCTTTCCTTCCCACGCCGGTGAGGGCGCTGTGGTACGTCATAACGGCTGAAACATTCCGCGCCAGACAACCTTTATACAATACACATCTGGCGAGGACCCTTTCTGCTCCACATGCGCCGCTGTCGTCACCGACGTGCACCGTTGCGTTTGCGATATGGCTGCCGACTGCCGGCTCCTCACAAGGCGCATGCTGGCGTCGTTGCTGCGATCGACGCCTCAGGCCATAGAGCCTACAGAAGTGATCCACCCCGACATCACTTACTATCCTGCTACCCGTCATACCGCCACGGTGTGGGTTAAGAGTATGGCATTGTCAAACTTTTTTAGTAAGAGCGTTGCAGGATTATTAGATTTTAGGCACTATGTAACGAGCAACGACACGGGTTTAGGTTTGGTTTCCTTTTTGCGAATTACTTGGGATCATTTTTTACACGCCCTCCAGAACATTGGGGTGTACCGGGTGTGAGAAGAGACTGAGATAGAGCACATGATGGACTGTTGAGAGACATGAACGGTAATTATAGGGTGCTTCACTCTCGCTGAACGAAAAGACGACTTGGAAACCTCACCATCGGTGTGCTGTGGACACTCCGGAAGAAGATTAAAGAAATACTATAAAAAATAACAAATAAAATATAAGAAAAGTGTTGGACCCTTTCTTTTATCCTTTTCTTTTTTTAATAAAACATTCAGAGGTTCATTTAATTTTTGTTCGTGGGCGGAGACTGAAGGGGTGGCAAACAACTAAGTTAAGCTTTTAGGGTGAAAGTGGGGGGGGGGGGGGCATTGATTTTCTTTTGGGTTTTAGGATAGATAGGTTTTTGGGGATAGCATGGGTCATAGGGGCCAACACCTGAAGTGGAAGAGGTGTAGGAAAAAATTTTTAAAAAGGAAAAAAATAAAAAAAGGTAAAAAAGTGCTCAGAGCATCCGCCGTCAGCATGAGACGCGCAATCGACTCCTGCTCTGGGATAAATTTTCAACTTCCCTCTTTTATGTCAATCAATGCCGACTAGCAGTCAAATGCTATTAACATCTTTGTGTCTTAATTCGTAGTGGCTGTAGGTTCACGTTCATGTCTGTTCTTTCGGACATGTCTGACGGAAAAGACATTACATATATATAACACACGATAGCCTGATGTTAACGTATCAATAAAACCAAACGCGTTTGAGATTCACCAAGAAAGATTATATTTACACTGTAGCTAGTTTCCGTATCTAGGATTTATTTCATACTCCCTTGCGTCAACTTATGACTTTCTTCAAATGACAGGATACAAATCTGATACGATTTATTCTGTACTGTACCGTACCGTAGCGAATGAGTTGTTATTTCACGGAATTTCTAAAGTAACGAACCTAGATTTTGCCATATAGCTATCGTTCGTGCCCATATCCTGCGTTTTACCTGCCCACGCTTACGTGGGAGCCAAGCAAGCGAGTTGCCGCAATTTATCAGCAGAAAATGTAGAGAACCCGCATTTGAAGCTGACTGCCGAAAGTTTTTACTGCCGTCAACAAACAATTCGCTTAAGGCCAACGAGGGTAAGATACGAGAAATCTGGTCTCATACGGAGGCATATAGATAGTCGTTTTTTCCTCCCTCTATTTGCGAATGCATCAGGAAAGGAAATGACAAGTAGAGATACGATACCCTCCGCCACGCACCGTACGGTGGCTTGTGGAGTAACTATGTAGATGTAGATGTAGAATGGGTAGGCTGCTTTAATCCCATCCAAGACAAGCTACGCTCAAGCCAAGTAGGCTATAGGAAATTTGCTTGCCTGTCCATATTCGTACTGTGCTACGCTACGTAGCAGTTTATTCTGTTCATTGTAGTGGAATGAGTAGGGCTCGGTATCGAGTAGAAGTACTTTATTACCCCAGTATCACAGATATCACAAGACTACACCCGACATAATAAACATTCATTTTGGGTCACTGTAGCACAGAAAATAGATTTTATTTGTCTTGTTGTTTTTTCTTTTCGGTGTTTTTCCGGCTTATTTATTTACTTTGTTTTAGATATGAACGGGTTTCCCTGCAACTTCACCTTCTTTCGAATAGTAATGGATATTCTCAATTTGAACCATTATCAGGTCACTCAAATGCACGTTTTTGTAGTAATGAGAACTATCTCTGAAAATCGATCCTTTGCAACTAGAAAACTGAAGGTGACTATTATGCTGCAACGTCAATTAAAGTAAGGTTTTCGAAGTATAGCTTCTGTAATCTTTATCTGTTTCAGCCAAATATGAACCCAGAAATTGAATTTCTTTTTCCAGGATGTGTATTGCAGGTTCACTGAATTCGTTATAAGTCGCCAAAATAGTTCATTCTAAATTCCCCAAATGCATTTTAGCAAACACGAAGATCGTTTTTCATATAATATTAGCCTAAAAATAGATATCTGAAGGAAGAAGCTTTTAATCCATATTATGCTTTCTTCGCGCTACGTATTTAAATTTGGCTTACATTTTCCCTCCTATTTGCCAGGCTTTAGGTCCTTATAGTAGTGTGTTATTTTTGTAAGTATTTTTAAATAATGTATAGGTCCGATCCAAGTGTAGGCTGGATTTCTGCCGAGTGTTAAACGAGTGAAAGACGCTTATTCTTTGGAATAAGCTGATATTGTTAACAAGACACGGCAGTAAAGAATATATATATATGAAGATGCCAATGTCAAAATACCCAGACGTGTAAACAGGGGTCGACCAGAAGTTCGCGAACTTACACCACTTATTGCCCGAACTGCCCGTTTCTGAGCCAAAAATATGGGAAGAGTTACCCCAAAATATAATACCATACGACGGAAGCGAATGAAAATAAGCAAAGTAGATTAATTTTTGCGTTGAACGATCACTTATTTGAGGTACCGTTCGAATAGTAAAAATGGCAGCATTAAGTCTTTGAACAAGATTGTGAAAGTGGGCTTTCCACGACAGCTTATTTTACCTAGAAATTTGAACGTTCAGTTTCACTGATCATATGCCCATTCTGTTAAATTAAACGTCGGGTTTTGTTGAATTATGTGTTAGAGACTGTAAAAACTGAGTCTTACTGCAATTTACCGTTAGTTTATTTTCTACAAGCCATGATATTATGTCACGAACTGCACTGTCTGAAACTGAGCCAATGTTGCACACAACATTCTTTACTGCCAAGCTAGTGCCACCAAAAAACAAAATTATTTTAGAGCTACCCGTTAATACTAGAGAGCATATCATTTATATAAATAAGGAACAGGAGTGGCCCAAACACTGATCCCTGGGGCACCGCCTATTTGACTGTACCCCCCTCTGACCCATATCACAGCCATTCTCAACACTGTGAATAATGACCTTTTGCTGTCTGTTGAAGTAAGAGGTGAACCAATTGTGAGATACTCCCCGTATTTCGCAATGGTCCTACTTCTGCAGCAATATTTTGTGATCAACACGTTCAAACGCCTTAGTTAAATCAACAAATGTACCTAACGTTCTGGAACTTTCGTTTAACCCATCGAATACCTTACAGAGAAAATAGAATATAGCATTTTCAGTTGTTAAATGACTTCTAAAGCTTAACTGTACATTTGATAGCGAATCATGTGATATAAAATGATCAATTATGCTTACATACATGCCTTTTCAATGGCTTTAGCAAACACTGATGGCATAAAAATTGGTCTAAAATTGTCTACATTATCTCTTTCTCTCTTATTACTGAGTAGTCTAATCGTTCAGGAAACTAACCATTCCTAAAGGAAAAATTACAGATATGGCTCATTACAGGTCTAACAAGAACTCTTACCTGTGCTGTGGTAGCTGTACGATCTGTCACTGCTGCCCTTACAATAAAACGATCCTGGGGGGCGTCAGTGCTGCGTGGACGTCAAAAAACCTCGTCTATGGGTGTCAGAATGTTCACATGATCACTGATACCACCATCGCTGCACAACCTCCCATACAACTTGCGTGGCAGAACCATCAAGCATCTCGGAAGACCAAAATCTGACTCCTTTCAAACTCGCTCAGTTGGTTGTAGGAAGCACGAATGCGTCTACATGGCATGGTTGAATGCTTGTTTCACACGTTTGCACCACACTGATCCTTCTTGATGTGAACATTCCCTCTTATAGGATAGACACAGATGGCAGTCTGTAGCTATGCCACTACGCTACCTGTTGACGGACGACGATGAAACCATTATCAAAACATCTGCTATCTCCCAGATGGCATATGCTGTCATCAGATCAAAATCGACTTTCCAGGTGTAATATTATTTTCCGGTAATGTGCATTCCCCAAATCTTAATTTCTGCCCATTCTTCCTTACGTTCGCTTTGTTCATTTTGTTGCTCCCATCGTTACGATAACAGAGCTTCAGCGAAAGTATCTACGCAGATGTATACGTGACTATTCTGTTGTCACATTGCGTTGAAAGCACAATCTACACTACTGGCCATTAAAATTGCTACACCAAGAAGAAATGTAGGTGATAAACGGGTATTCAGTGGACAAATATATTATACTAGAACTCACATGTGATCACATTTTCACGCAATTTGGGTGCATAGATCCTGAGAAATCAGTACCCAGAACAACCACCTCTGGCCGTAATAACGGCCTTGATACGACTGAGCATTGAGTCAGAGCTTGGATGGTGTGTACAGGTACAGCTGCCCATGCATCTTCAACACGATACCACAGTTTATCAAGAGTAGTGACTGGCGCATTCTGACGAGCCAGTTGCTCGGCCACCATTGACCAGACGTTTTCAATTGGTGAGAGATCTGGCCAGGGCAGCAGTCGAAAATTTTCTATATCCAGAAAGGTCCGTACAGGACCTGCAACATGCGGTCCTGCATTATCCTGCTGAAATGTAGGGTTTCGCAGGGATCGAATGCGGGGTAGAGCTACGGGTCCTAACAAACCTGAAATGTAACGTCCACTGTTCAAAGTGCCGTCAATGCGAACAAGAGGTGACCTAGACGTGTAAGCAATACCATCATACCATCACGCCGGGTGATACGCCAGTATGGCGATGACGCATACACGCTTCCAATGTGCGTCCACCGCGATGTCGCCAAACGCGGATGCGACCATCATGATGCTGTAAACAGAACCTGGATTCATCCGAAAAAAATGGCGTTTTGCCATTCGTGCATCCAGGTTCGTCGTTGAGAACACCATCGCACGCGCTCCTGTCTGTGATGCAGTGTCAAGGGTAACCGCAGCCATGGTCTCCGAGCTGATAGTTCATGCTGCTGCAAACGTCCTCGAACTGTTCGTGCAGATGGTTGTTGTCTTGCAAACATCCCCATCTTTTGACTCAGGGATCGAGACGTGGCTGCACTATCCGTTACAGCCGTGAGGATAAGATGCCGGTCATCTCGACTGCCAGTGATACGAGGCCGTTGGGATCCAGCATGGCGTTCCGTATTACCCTCCTGAACCAACCGATTCCATGTTCTGCTAACAGTCATTGGATCTCGACCAACGCGAGCAGCAATGTCGCGATACGATAAACCGCAATCGCGATAGGCTACAATCCGACCTTTATCAAAGTCGGAAAAATGATGGTATGCATTTCTCCTTCTTACTCGAGGCATCACAACAACGTTTCAGCAGGCAACCCCGGTCAACTGCTGTTTGTGTATGAGAAATCGGTTGGAAACTTTCCTGATGTCAGCACGTTGTAGGTGTCGCCACCGGCACCAACCTTGTGTGTATGCTCAAAAAGCTAATCATTTGCATATCACAGCATCTTCTTCCTGTCGGTTAAATTTCGCGTCTGTAGCACGCCATCTTCGTGGTGTAGCAATTTTAATGGCCAGTAGTGTATTATAAGGTGAACCAGGCTGATCAGTTACCGTGAAATTTTCGGGAATGGCGGAAACGCTAGTTGACGTGCTTTAAGGAGACTCAGTTAGCCTATAAAATAAACGACTTCATCGATTTTTTTGTGGGAAAAGTAATATAGAAACCAACTTCAATATTTCTGCACATTATTTATTGATTGTTGTAAAACACTGTTTTTTTAAACAAATTCGGACATCATTCTGTGGGGCTGGTCCCGGCGGAGGTTCGAGTCCTCCCTCGGGCATGGGTTTGTGTGTTTGTACTTAGGATAATTTAGGTTAAGTAGCGTGTAAGCTTAGGGACTGATTTGTGTGTTTGTACTTAGGATAATTTAGGTTAAGTAGTGTGTAAGCTTAGGGACTGATGACCTTAGGAGTTAAGTCCCATAAGATTTCACACACACACACATCATTAAGCTCAATATTCGACATGTTGAAGTTGCTGTGTCCAAATTAAGGTGTGTCCATGACAGAAGTCCCGCAGATTGTATATATTATCTGAAATCAAAGAACAAACAATTTTCTTAATCTATAGGAGATTGCTCACGGAGTAATAACACTATTTTTTGAAATAAAAAAAAATAGTAAAGTAGTGGACGTTTGAAACAAGGATGTAGTTTTGTCATGTTTTTTGTCACGTTTTTTGTTATAAATAATGAACAAGTTATAAAATGATAAGTTATTACTACTTGTGGAGACGCCTGAAGATTAATTCAGCCGAATTTCAGAAGGATATCTTTATGAGTTGTGCAGTCTGTGCAAAGTAACTGTAACTTTTCGGATGGGGTGCTTAATGATGACCGAATTTCTTAAAAAAATCAGAGCATATTGCCCAAGAACAAATAAATAACGTGCAAAAAAGTTTTACGTTGATTGCGTCACTAATTAAAAAAAAACAGTAATCGTGAAAACTGCTTATTTTATAGGCTGATTTAGGAGAATGGATCCTTAGCCACAGTGCTGCAGTAGGCATGTACTCTTGGATTTCCTTCGAGACAGACTGAATTGCTTTAATGCTTGCAGCGGGGATAGGGGCAGGCAGGATGAAAGGAGAATTTTTACACCTTTGTACGGTACCTCTGTTACCGGCCTGCAGACTACACATTTAACACTCCTGTAAGGCAGCGTTGTATCTGCCCCTGCGACGGAATTCTTCTAGTTGCGTCACTTTATCACACCAGATGCCGTATCATCGCAAACGAAGGCGACTACCTTCACATTCTGATGTGTAGCCATAACTTCACTCATCGTGGAGGGAAATCAGTCCTGTGTAATGCGGCAGTGATTGCAAATATTTCATAAGATACACAATCCGAATCTACCTGACAGTTTTCTAGAACACATCTTTATCTAGTCCTAGTTGCTAAACGTTCCGTATCAATTCGTTATTAAGTCGGTAGGCTCGTTTCTCATATTATGCGTTTCTCAGTAGAATTATTGGAGAAAAAAGTGTTTCGATCCATAAATGAGAAAAGGAAAATCAGATATTTTATTGGGAGTAGCACGTTGTCGTAAACTGCAACTACTTCGTAATTCACTCTTTGTTTCTACAGTAATTCATATTTTCCCATAATTCTGTTTGGCATCACGGAATTGATACGACAGTTTTTCATTATAGTGACTTGCGTGTGGTACGGAAACATGTTACAGAAAATTTATTACTTTTTTCCTTATGGTCTTTTACTATGCTCCGTGACTACAGAATACAGTTTTATGTATTAGTATTAAAATCAGTAGCGACCTATTATGTTTCTTGTTGTGCTCTACTTACAATACATAACTAGTTTCTAATGGATGACATCTCTTGGTCAGATGTACGAACAAATTTTTCAGTCTGTCCAACAGCACGTGCCCCTAAACATTTCGTTTCGTGAAAATTAATGAGTAAAAATTAGTTTTGTGACAATTTTATCTAATAACAGCTGTGCAGGAGTACTTTTGTGTCCTTGTATGGTACAATTACACGAACGGAGAAAAATCGCAGCACCAAAAAGGAGTTGTACGACACGAACGAAAGCTGGCAGGCGTGTTTCTACATCTGAAAGATGATGTTTATTCAGATTTTGCGCCACTATGAGAAGGCAAATCAGGTTTGTTTTACACGCTGTAACGGTCGTGAGCGTTGGCATGGTGAGTCGATGTTAGTCACGACTGCCTGTAAAGCGACAAAGACGCCATAATCAACACCTCACTGACTTTGAACGAGATCGTGTAATATAGGTACTTTCTGCGACACTGTGGAAAGAGTTGGCAGGAATGCAGCCATTGTACATGGTTGCTGGTAGTGGTCGTCACAGGTCGCAAGAAGACAAAGTTCAGAACGACCACGTGACACTACCGACAGGGAAGACAATCATGTTCGGTGTATGGCCTGGTTTATCGTGCTGCATCTGCATCAGTAATCTGAGCAGCATTTGCCACAACAGTGACATAACGAACTGTTGCAAATCGGTTACTTCATGGTCATCTCCGTACCAGAGGCTTTGTAGCATGCATTCCACTGACCGCAAACCAACGCCACTTGCATTTCCAGTGGTGTCAAGCGAGAACTCACTCGAGGGCAAGACGGAGACTGTCGTGTTTTCGGATGAAAGCTGATTCTGCATCGGTGCCAATGATGGTCGTGTGTTGGTTCGTCTCCGACGATTGTCTGGTTGAAGGCATATGCGACGCTCGTCGGTGAAGAGAACGTAGTGCCAATCCTGAGCGGTCCATTCGGCATGTTGTTGGGCCCATCTGTACCGCCCTGCATGGTGTCATGGTTGGAAAGATGGACATCGCCATGGTCGTCGGGAGTGAAGTTGCGCGTCATGCAGCCTATTGCGCACAGTTTGGGTCGTAGCACGACGTCCTGCTCCTGCACGAAAAGCATTATTGAACATGGTGGCGTTGCTGTCAGGGTTCCTCCCAGCCATAATCCGTAGGTAGTGGTCATAGACTGCAGTAGTAGCCCTTGGGCGGTCTGAGTGAGGCATGTCATTGACAGTTTCTGTCCCTCTGTATCTCGTCCATGGCCGAACAACTTCGCTTTCGGTCACTCAGAGACGCCTGGATAATTTCTTTGTTGAGAGCCCTTCCTGGCAGACAGTAACAATGCGGACACGATCGAACCGCAGTATTGACCGTCTAGGCATGTTTGAACTCCAGACGAGCCGTATACCTGGTGGAACGACAGGAACTGATCGGCTGTCGGACCCCTCTCTCTAATAGGCGCTGCTTATGCATGGTTGTTTACATCTAGAAACAGTCAAAGGGACTGTGTCTGTGATACAATATGCACAGTCAACGCCTGTCTTCAGGAGTTCTGGGAACCGGGTTGATGCAAAAATTTTTTTGATGTGTGTATTTTGGGTATAGTAGGTGCAGTTTCACATGTTTTTGGTTTATAATTTCACAACGCTTAATGTTTACACCACATTTTTCACGAGGAAGGACGATCATGAGCACCAACTGATGGGCAGACATTCATAAAAACACATATTTCGAGGATCTGAAAATTTATTGCTACCCACCCCGTAACTAATACTGCATTGTAAATAGATAACAAAGCGAAGCCAAAGAGACAGCTCGAAAGGATTCTAGTCCATTTTTCTCTTCATTAATTATCTCGCGCATGCACAGCCTGACAAAAAAACGTGAAGCACCTAGGAGGAGGAATCGAAATTAAACATCAGGCGTTGAGAGGGTCTTTGTTGTTATTGCAGTGATTACAAAGCAGAATCAAATTTCCCGACAAGTTGATAGTATGAGCCCACTTATTAGCATGACGTTGTGCCCATTATAGACTGGATGTATGCACTGACTCAGTTGGGAACGGTGTCATAAAACCATTGTACCCTTTTCTAAATCAAGCTGACCCACAACTGTTGTAACTGGCCGTTTACATCCTAGACACTGGCTCCGGGTCGGGGTTAACATCCGTGCTGGTCCCACGCCCGCTGGAGTACCTCGACGTCACGCCGACAGTTCATACAGACGCGAATCATCTGTAGACAAGCATTGTCATGTTGAAAAATGGCACCACAATATTGTCGCATGAGACGTAACACATAAGGACGCAGTATGTCAGTGACATACCGTTTGTATGGCAAAAATGTTTAAATTTATGGACAAAGAAGTTCCACATACGATTGCTCTGATGAAAGCAGCCCACTTAACTACATGAATCGCTCCCACCCACCCCTCAAAAAAAGGAAAACAAAATTGTAACTCGATCTGACTGGTACTCAGGAATAACTTAATACAAACACACATCAGCACAACGCATATATTTAGGCATCTGAAATAATCTACTGGTGTCCAATGAGAATACTTCTCATCACCAAACATAGCATTAGATTCAGTGAATTTGTTCTAGATTACGCCTAATAAGAAACATGTACTATGATTAGGCTCTCGCTGTAATTCAGAATACTTTGCAAATGAGAAATGTTTACACAGTATTTCCATAGAACATTATATAGAACGTGGTATACCACCTACTGCTTCGACGTTTTCGAGGCAAACTTACCTTCGGAGATCTAAAAACAGTCTGTTGGAATAATGCCAATGATTTCATTTTTTCGCAACGTTTATGTAAGTAACTATCGGACTGAAGGCACGTTGCTCTGCTCTTTTATCATTGCTACATGAGGCATAAATGTATGTGTAATTTAATTTAATTTGATGAGGGAATGAAGCGTAAATATAGACTGAAGATTTGTGTTTAAGCTCTGATCGTTAAAACAGAAAGAACACATTTGATTTATGTAGAACATAAGAATTTCCATTATGTGAAGCACGTGGTGCTTACGTCACTATCACACACAAACTTCGTTTGCAATTTATACTTGAAATCATCAAGAAGCAGAGAAAAGCTGGATGAATGAGAAAGTTTCTGCTCTTTTGGGTTACGAATCAAAACACAGCATAGGAAACACGAAACTGGCCGACGTAAATCGAAAACTGCATTTCCAACATTACAGTTCATCATGACTCGATTCGAAAAAGAACAATACATTTCAAACATGGCTCGCAAGTTGCTGCAGTATTACTTAGTTTTACGCCGCTCGTCTGCAGAGAAAATGCGGCTCGTACTGCTGTTACTACACTGAAGAGTCAAAGAAACTGGTACACCTGCCTAATATCGTGTAGGACCCCCGCGAGCACCCAGAAGTGCTGCAACACGACGTGGCATGGACTAGACTAATGTCTGAAGTTGTGCTGGGGAGGAATTGACATTGCGAATGAATCTTGCAGGGTTGTCCATAAATCCGTAAGAGTACGAGGGTGTGGTGATCTCTTCTGAACAGCGGTTTACAAGGCATCCCAGATTTGCTCAATAATATTCGTGTCTGGGGCGTTTGGTGGTCAGCGGAAGTGTTTTAAACTGTTGCTGGAGCCACTCTGTAGCAATTATCGACGTGTGGGGTGTCGTATTGTCGTGATGAATATGCCCACGTCTGTCGGAATGCACAGTCGACATGAATGGATACTTACGTACGTGTCACCTGTCAGAGTCGTATCTAGATGTATCAGGAATCCCATATCACACGACATACACACGCTCCACACCATTACAGAGCCTCCACCAGCTGGGACAGTCCCCTGCTGACATGCAGGGTCTATGGATTAATGAGGTTGTCTCCATACTCGTACACGTCCATCCTCTCGATGCTATTTGAAAGAAGACTCGCCCGACCAGGCAACATGTTTCCAGTCATCAATAGTCCAATGTCGGTGTTGACGGGTTCAGGCGAGGCATAAAGTTTTGTGTCGTGCAGTCATCAAGATTACACTAGTGGGCCTTTAGGCTCCGAAAGCTCATATTGATGATGTTTGGTTGAATGGTTTGCACGCTAACACTTGTTGATGGCCCAGAACTCAAATCTGCAGCAATTTGCGGAAGGGTTGCACTTCTGTCACGTTGAACGATTCTCTTCAGTCGTCGTTGGTCCCATTCTTGCAGGATCTTTCTACGGCCGCAGCGATATCGGAGATTTGATGTTTTACCGGATTCCTGATACTTACGGTACACTCCTGAAATGGTCATACGGGAAAATCCGCAATTCATCGCTACCTCGGAGATGCTGTGTCCCATCGCTCGTGTGCCGACTATAACACCACGTTCCAACTCAGTTAAATGTTGATAAGCTGCCATTGTAGCAACAGTAACCGATCTAACAATTGCGCCAGGCATTTGTTGTCTTATATAGGCTTTGGCGACCGCAGCGCTATATTCTGACTGTTTACGTATCTCTGTATTTGAATACGCATGCTTACACCAGTTTCTTTGGCTCTTCAGTGTAGTTCTGTAGGCAACCCTAAACATTTCTACACGAAGGCAACGACCGTCTTGTTCATATTTTCTTAAATGTATCAAGAGTTACGGCGATTTTTTGAAATAATGAACAGTTTACTCACTTTTTCCCCATCTCTCTCGTTTTCATTTGAATACTCCTTATACAATCCTAATTATTTGTATTGCATACCCGGTATACTCGTCTGTGATGTGTATGTGTACGACGTTACATTGGCATCCGACCATGTCTTCTGGGTGCATTCTTTTTTTTGTCCAGCATTGTATATCTTTGGTCTTCGGGTCCACTAGCGATCCAGAAGTTAGAGTTGTACTATGGTTCAGTAATCTTTAACGGTGTGTTTCCAGCCGTAGTTGACTGAGGAAGTGAGCGTGACCGTTTGTCGTGGGTCACTCGGAGCTGTTTGGTGGGGCACATCACGTATTGAAGACCCTCGAATACAAGCGCTTTGGAACTTTCCGGCTGATTAAAAGTGTGCGCTAGACTGGCATTCGAACGCGGAACGTTTTCTCTCGCGAGCAATGTTCTTGCCGACGGAGCCGCTCGGGCATATAACGCTCCCTCATGACTACCGTCGTACCTCACTGCTATCTTTGTGCCTGGGTGGCACAATTGGTACGAACATTGCAAGCGAGAGCAAAGGTAAGGGTTCGAATGCCTGTCCGGCAGCAGTTGTAACCTGCGAGGCAGTTTCAAAACAGCGCGCACTCACCTACAGAGTGAAAGATTCCTTCTGGATACAATCGAGCTGCATGTGTCGTTCGTGAAGCCTCCTTACTCTGCTCATTTTGATATTTCCATGCATTAAGGTACCAGCGTAATCTTTACCTAAGTAAATTTTTGCTAAAGCTTGTTTACACAAACAATAAAGCATAAAGTGTAAGTCTGTCTGTGAAACAGTTAGTGCCGCATAGTGTGAAGAAGGAATCCGTGGCAGGCTAAATCCTCGTCCTGTTCCAATTTAATGATTTTATCTCAACCAAGCCGATGCCTGCAGCACTTTGTTAAACATACGATACTCTCTTGTTGAAACTATTCAGTGGCCTGGACTCCGAGTTTTCAGGGTTCGGTTACGTCAAATCATGTTATGAAGTACTTAAAACTGATAGTACATTTTATAAAACAGCTTTGTTTGATCTGGAATTTCTTGTGGCTTATCTCACTTAGTCGTCGCAACATCAAGCTGTACGACAAGGCAAAAAACATCTATTTAATCCGTTTCATAATTTATTTTTGCGCTTACTGTCCCAGGGCTATCCACTATACGAATATTTACCTCTTCAACTATCCTTTGTCATTTTTACATCGAGTGGCTGGGGCACTACAACCAAGGATATAATTTGTTCTGTAGAGTGTGAATACCCCGACCAACACTGAACGAAAGAGAAAAATATCTGTAAAGGAAGTAACTCAAGGTTGCTGTAAAAACAAACCACGTGATCAAAAGCATCCAGATAGCCCTGTATTATACGGAATTGACCACTAACGTCGCGAGAAGCGATCCCACGAATATAAAAGGAAGCGAGAAGTATTCAGTTATCGGAAGAGTAGCAGTGACAGCATAATGGGTCGGTCAGGAGAGTTCAGTGATCTAGTACATGTACTAGTCACTGGATGTCACCTGAGTAGCAGATCCATATGGGTCGTTCCGATCCTTCTGCAGCTGCAGGGGTCAACTTTTGGTGGTGTGACTGTGTAATTAAGAGCGAAGGAACATCAAAGGTAAAAACCAAGACCAGGTAGACCTAAAGTACTGACGGACAGCGATAGTACACCATTGCGGAGGATGTGACTATGTAGACTTTCCCGGCGTATTAGTATATCAAATTCTTGTCGGGTTTCCAGCCGGATCAAACTGTCATCTGAGCACGACATTTCAGCGGTCCGCCTGGCCGCCATCATCAGGTGAGAAAAGCTACGCTGCTCTCACCGATAACTGATTCCACTCTTCCGTTCTCTTCTCTATTTAAAGCTACAGCGAATTAATCTTATATATCAAGTTTATTTTCTGTGTAAAGTATGTATAAAACTAAAAATGAAATGTATTAAGTTATTTCAGGAATAATGCATTCAAGTAGCAATGAACTACATTCTATTTCTACTAACAAATTTACAAACACAAGTGTATTTCTCATGTAAAGCTAAAATTCATGTATTCCATGTATCAAATGCTCAGTCAGTATTTAATCTGTGCAATACGAGGTGAATGTATCTAAGGTATCACATACTGCAACTACCAATGATAGGACAAAGAAACAGCTGGTGAATATGATGTAGTGTCCTGACTTGCAACACTCCCAGTCATATACCAATACACACAAACACAGTAAACATACATAGGCACAAAACATTTCAGATGAGAATAGCTCGAAATTCTACCGAGACCTCCTCACCTGAAATCGGTAGAAATAGGCCATTACCAACCATTATGTTACGTAAGCTATATTACACTTCCCTCTACATACTGCAAATTATTTTCACCACACTCATTGTATTACTTATTTCTTTTTATTTTTCCTTGACATTTACATTACATAAATTATATCCTCATCAACTGGGTAAAAATAAATTATGTAGAAGCATTTTCATAATTGTTACGCACTCAATTTGTTGTATACTTAGAGAAAATTTTTGTATATTATGTTCTTTATATTATTTTAGAAAGCATTAAGAACTCTATACTAATAAGATTGTAATAATGACAAGTGTTTGCTGTTGGATTCAGAAGCTTCCGACCCACCTTACATTTCAAAGCGGTGGCTTAAATGGTTCAAATGGCTCTAAGCACTATGCGATTTAACGTCTGATGTCATCAGTCCTCCAGACTTAGAACTACTTAAACCTAACTAACCTAAGGACATCACACACGTCCATGCCCGAGGCAGGATTCGAAGCCGGCTGGTGTGGCTGAGCGGTTCTAGGCGCTTCAGTCTGGAACCGCGCGACGGCTAGGGTCGCAGGTTCGAATCCTGCCTCGGGCATGGATGTGTGTGATGTCCTTAGGTTAGTTATGTTTAAGTAGTTCTAAGTTCTAGGGGACTGATGACCTCAGATGTTAAGTCCCATAGTGCTCAGAACCACTTGAACTAGGATTCGAACCTGCGACCGTAGCAGGCGTGCGGTTTCGGATTGAAGCGCCTAGAACCGCTGGGCCATAGCGGCTGGCGCGCTGGGATACTCTGTACTGTTAATGAAATAAATAAATAAATAAAATAAATAATCACTACTGTCTCTGACTTCGCCTCTCGAGGACGAATGGATGTTATTCTTCCGCAAACATTCAGACAACACGCTGACAGTGTCCACAGCAGAGACCAAGCCGTCATAAATGCGAAGGGTGGGCACACCACGTATTTGTGTCCACCAATAGGTGTCTAGATACTTTTGATAAAATAGTGCACAAATAACTAAAACGAGCTGTATTAAAAACTGTCGCACACTAAGGATAAAACATTCTCGGTTTGCTTGTTGCCTCAAACCTTGTGTAACCTCGAGCTTCTGACGTAATCCTCCATCGTATTCGCCAAGAACAAGTGACTATTAACTTCTAATTTCCATTATTTCCAGGTAGTTCGTCTTTCTCCCTTTATGGATGTGATGTAAGACTTCGTATTCTTCTTTGTTACTATGGTCTTCTTTTAACAGGTAGTCTGGGGCAACAGAGTCATCTTCTCTAATTTTACTTCTTCTATGATGTTCCTTCAAGCGGGTATGTATTGCCCTGCTAGACTGACTTCTTAACATTTATAGCCCATAAGCGGCTTGTGATTGGTCGGTTTACGTCATCCTCACTTCATGCTGC